>NC_091119.1:191439042-191691542 GCF_040183065.1 Periplaneta americana | reverse complement strand
TGAAATATCAGGTAACAGAAATGACTCCGATGACATAACTTAATGAGATGTACTTCTTATATTCGTATTTTATGATTTAGAAATTCAAATTTATAAAATGGAGAGAAGTTATGGGTTTCTACTGAAATATCAGGTAACAGAAATGACTCCGATGACATAACTTAATGAGATGTACTTCTTAAATTCGTATTTTATGATCTAGAAATTTAAATTTATGAGTAGGAGAGAAGTTACGGCTTTCTACTGAAATATCAGGTAACAGAAATGACTTGATAGCCAGGTTTAACCGCATTTGTCGCATTTTGCTACTCGACTTCTTAAAATGCAACAAACTTTGTCTGTAAATATGCAAAAATGCGACAACCACATTGGACTTCAGAAACGAAGATTACCGTGGAAAAAATGAAATCAGAGATATGTTTTAACTAATATGAATTTATATGATCTGCTAATAGCATGGGCAATGTTCAAAAAGGTATTTAGCAATAGATGTTCAGGAATTGATTTCAAAGCGATGGTGTAATTCATGTAAGTTAAGTGAACAATTTATTCTAACTGATTTATATAATTCAATCGCATACTGTAAATTGTGAGCGAGGATTTAGTTGCATGCATCTTGTAAAAACTGGAATTAGAAACCGCCTTTCAGTAAAAAGAGTTAGCACTCTGCTAATAATAAATCTTAAAGGGCTTACTAGTAAAGAATTTCAATGTTTAGAATGCCAATAACATAACGTATTTTAATGTGATGTAAATTCAGCAGTAATTTATTCTAAACATACCTACGTCTAATGATTTACTTACATAAGTATATCTAGAGTGTGATAAGAAGGATTGAAAGTAATAAAACTCCAAGAAGCAAAATACATAACTTTTTGTCTCTGCATACTTTATTAATTTTATCTTTCTGCACAATTATTTATAATATTGCGTAAGCATTTCGCAATTTGCACAAATATAATTTTTCATTTGTGCATATTTGCGACAATTATTTATTTTCTAGCTTAAACCCTGCCCTACAATACAGCAGACTCCAGATAATCATACCATAGTTGACACCCCTGACATGGAATAATAATATGTCGCAAGGAATACTGAAAACAAAAGTTTGGTTGCGGATATGAGCGGGGGTTAAGCAGAGATGGTGTTGTGAATTTTCGTAATCAGCATGTGTGGGCTGATCAAAATTGCCATTCAGTTGAAGAAACAAGGCATCAGCACCGATTCTCAATCAACGTATGGGCAGGCTTTCTTGGTGATAGATTAACAGCCGTGGGACTGAAGCCGGATGGTCTATGGCGAGTCTTCAGCCTGACTTCATTTCACCCCCTTTGGTCTGATTACCTGGTTGGGTTTTTACCGAGGTTTTCCCCAATCATAAGGCAAATGCCGGGTAATCTTTTGGCGAATCCTCGGGCATCACATCATCTCACTACAGCTCGCCAAAATATTGCTAAAAAATTGTAGAAAATTACAAAATTGTAAAACTATAAAAATTGTAAAATATTGTAAAAATTGTAATAATTTGTAAACATTGTAATTGTAATGTTGTAAAATTTTTGACTTGTTCCACATCTTAAAGCTTCATTGCTCATGTAAGATCCATGGAATATAATAAGTGAAATGAAAAAATGAAATACGTGCTACATATAGATTAACTGGGGCTCGCTATCAGGACTTTCTTATTAATATATTAATAACAAATTTCAAAGAGTACGTAATTCCTTACGCCAAAGGGCAAAGGAATGCAGTGCCATGAATGGACGTCACATTGAGCACCTTCTATGAACAAGTGTTCAGATCCCAGAAAGTATGTGTTGTAGGACCCATATTTATTAGACATTATTTTCTTGTTTTGATGCATACTAGCACCTCATAAAAAAATTGCATACTTTTTTCTTAACACCCTGTATAAGGTAGTACAAGTCATTTACGTAGTCATTTGTTCGTAACTACAGCACCTCTACTTCCAACAGAAGAGTGCAGTTTTATTAAAAGAAATCAACAAGCGTACAAATAGGCCTAAGTTTAAACTCTAGTAACTTGCGTGTTTAATAACAATAATAATTTATTTATTTAATCTGGCAGAGCTAAGGCCAGTAGGCCTTCTCTTCCGCCCAGCCAGACTCTAATTCTAATTGAATACAATTGGTTACATAGTTATTACATTAATATCTAGACCATAAAACAACATGAAAGTAAATAATGAAAGTTGGATAAGTAATGTTAGTGTGACAATAATAAACATTGGTAAGAAATAGTTATAATAATAATAATAATAATAATAATAATAATAATAATAATAATAATAATAATAATAATAATAATAATAATAATGAGATAATTTAAATATTTATTCTGTGATATATATATATATATATATATATATATATATATATATATATATATATATAAAACATTAAACATTGAGAAACCTGAAAGAGCTATTATTGTTAACAAGAATTGTTGGTAGGGAATTCCAAAGCCGAGGAACAGCCACAGTGAAAGAAGACGAATATGAGGATGTTCGGTGGGAAGGAATGGATAATATTGAGGAGTGTTGTGATCGTGTGTCTAGGTTATGATGGGTGGATAAATTTTTAAAACGAGACGCAAGATAGACAGGAGTGGAGAAATGCAATATGTGAAAGAGAAGGGAAAGACAGTGGATTTTCCTACGATCTTCTAGACGGAGCCAGGACAACATTTCGAGGGATAGTGTTACGTGATCAGCCCGGCGAATATTGCAGACGAAACGGACGCACATATTATGAACACGCCGAAGCAACGCTTAGGCCAGTAAACATATATCACAGTAATCGAAGTGGGGCGTCACGAGTGTTTGCACTAACATCTTTTTCAGGGAAAAGGGTAGAAAATTCTTCAATCGTCTAAACGAATGGATTAATGAGACTACTGTTTTTAGGTTTGTGCAACTTGAATGTTCCAATTTAAACTTTTATCCATATAAATACCTAGGTTCTTTACTGATTCACTGAACAGAATTTCGGTGCCGTATATTTTAATCGGGGACAAATTTGGTAGAGTAAGGGAGGGTATTGTCGGATACGATTTTGATGTTTCAAAATAAAGGTAATTGAAAAAAGTTAGAACTGGAATTACTTAGTATTATAATAACCGCTTGAGGTTCCTGCAGATTGTACATAAGTATTAGGTAATTTACATAATTTGTATTTGCTGTATAACTTGCAAAGACAAAACAGAAATAATATCATCACTGACAGAATGGGAAGCTAATGTCGGATACATTAGACATTATTATGTAAGAGATATGATAATGCATTTAAAATAATATATTGCATATCAGAAACTATTACAATAGTGTTATGTTAGGCAACTGATATGCAAGCCTTTTAACATTATTTCTGATTCATCCAAAATATTTTCTCTCCATCATTAACACATCGTCAACTAGCTTCTCTTCAAGTGAAGCTGGGAATATTGGTTTTCGTCCAAGTTTCGATTTAACGGCTTTGGTGGGCTCAGAGTTGGACCGTACATAATCAAATAATGTTGATCGAGGTACATTGATTGAATCTTTTGGAAGCAGCAAGATAGCCCATTCTTTTCTCCTGTACTGCGACAATGGCATTTACCATATCTTCAGATTTCAATTTTTTTTAGACTGAATCTCTTTCTTCTTTTACTTTAGGCATCTAAAAATATCAGAAGAAGAAACGATTCGTTACTTCATAATATTCGATTAATTAGAAAATTAATTACTTACATTAATTAAAAATACCCATGAGTAAAAATGTAGTGGTTTGTTATAGAAAACATATAAATGGGTTTAAGGCAGCTTTTATGTACCGAGCAGCATTGAAAGACAGCCGACAATGCCCTCGGCTAGTATCCGACATTGCCCTCAGCTAGTATTCGACATTGGCCGACACAAACAGTAAAACAAGCCAGCTGCATGAAACATGTTGTCGATAGCATTTCTGCAATTCGAGAATTAAGAAGCCTTATCTATGGTATATCAAACAGTGCATACCATGTTGTGTAAATATAAGAATAACTTGTAACAAATAAATCACATTACTTACCCTCAAAAAGTTTTTTTTTTTTTTTTTTTTTTTTTTTTTTTTTTTTTTTTTTTTTTTTTTTGCAGGAACGTTGAAAACACGAACACGCTATTCACACACAGTGAAGCACTCAACAGTAATGGCTATTCATGCAGATGTTCGTCTACTTGTAGAGAACGTAATGCATTATTACCAGACCTATCCGACAATCCCCTCCCTTACTCTATGGTAATAGTGCTTAACAAACGTGAATGGCCCACAATGATTAACTGTGATTTCTCTGGATTTAGTTTAAGTCGGAATTTCCGTGTCCATGTCGAAATTGAGTTGAGATCGTCATTAATTTTAGTTATTGCATCATTTATTTCGTCACTGTGGAATTTTATGTAAGATATATTTGAAGATCGTCTGTATGAAGTGTTTAATGAAGTGTTGTATGAAATCTCGGGTACGTGTGCTCCAGTTTGAGAAACACTGCACTAAAATGCAGGCGCTGAGGCACAAATACTAATTATACTAGCAATTTAAACCGGTGGCGAGATGGTAGTGTTCTCTGTTCGTAGCCACCATATTTCTGCAGTAATTTTATTAAAATGGTATGGACTTGCTGTTAAGCTCACTAACGTAGAAAAGTAAGAACTCGTTTTAATTAGTTTTTTATAACACGTTGGCACACACACAGGCATTTCCGTTCTAAGAGAGCGCGAGAGAAAAAGAACAAAAACAAAAATTCATTCCCACATTCATAACATATCACATTCTTATTCTTAACGATTATAAGAGATAGCTGAAAATCTTCATCTAACTATAGTAATACCCTACCCACGAGATTATACAGGATGTTTCATATTTAGAGGTACAAACTGCAGGGGAGAGTAGAAGACAATGAAACAAGACAAAAAGTCCTAATAAACAGAGATTCGAAAACCAGACTTTTCCTAAATCTTACTTACTGGCTTTTAAGGAACACGGAGGTTCATTGCCGCCCTCACATAAGCCCGCCATTGGTCCCTATCCTGAGCAACATTAGTTCAGTCTCTATCATCATATCCCACCTCCCTCAGATCCATTTTAATATTATCTTCCCATCTATGTCTCGGCCTCCCCAAAGGTCTTTTTCCCTCCGGCCTCCCAATTAACATTCTATATGCATTTCTGGATTCGCCCATACGTGCTACATGCCCTGCCCATCTCAAACGTCTGGATTTAATGTTCCTAATTATGTCAGGTGAAGAATACAATGCGTGCAGCTCTGCGTTGTTTAACTTTCTCAATTCTCCCTCTTAGCCCCAAATATTTTTCTAAGCACCTTATTCTCAAACATCCTTAACCTATGTTCCTCTCTCAAAGTGTGAGCTTTTCCTAAATCTATAGGGTTTTATTACATCTCGTGAGTATAGGTGCTCTAGGATAACATAACATCCTTATGCACTGGAGGAAGATAGCATTATAACATGTGCTAAATATGGCCACCGTCCATAATAAGACAGGCATAAGCACGTTTTCTCATCGACAATCTTACATGTTCGAATGTCCTTGGCGTGTTTGTAATGCGTTGACAATCATTGACAATGCATTCCTGTTGTTTGTTAACATTATCAACAGGGCTGAAATACACAAAACATTTGAAACACCCCCACGCAAAGGGCAGAGGATTCAAGTCGGGGGACCTGGGAGGCCACAGTGTTGGTAAACCAAAACCGATATACCTTTTGTAGAAAGTTGTGCGTAAGATCTCACGAACATTCAAATAAAAGTGAGCCAGTAATCCATCACGCATATACCGCAGCAGCTTATTAGAATATATATACATATAAATGCTAAATTTTATGTAGAATAACTCTTCTCGGGTTCTCAGCCAGGTGAGTTGGAGATTTGCTTCCAAGCTTTCGACGGCTAGCTCTGCCATCTTCTTCAGGGAATGAAGTGATGTGGGACCATGTCTAGCCTGTATATATGCAATAGTAGGGCTTCCTGCTGCGGGCCAATCAGGAGCTAGTTCCTAGTCCCGACCGCCAGGCGCATTCTGGTTGGTGGAAGACATTAAGATATATGGGTCACATGAAGAGAGAAACAGGAAGACAGAAAATAGGAAAGACTGAAGAATGCTGGGTTTGCAGTGAAAGGTCTGCCCTTAGGCAGAACACATGAATGAATGAATACTGGAACGTCTTGCGGCTCCATGTACTATACTTGACGTGTTACGCCAAATCTTTTACACACGGCAGCATCTGAGCACCGCAACGCCTGCGCAACTTACACAACTGAATACACGTTCACTTGACATTTAATTCGTGTACTGGCATATTGAATACACAGACTTTTATTTTTGTTTGTGGATTTTATGAAAGCAATGCATTGGGTTCTCTTGAGAAATACAGACGACGTTTTCCCAATCGAAGTGTTCCATTTAGCTGTGTGATTTCCCGTATTTTCCAGATGTTACTTGAAACTGGAAAGCTACGAATTGTTTCAATTACGTCGGAAAGAGAACCGCTACGGCACCTGATAGAATTTACAATTGAAGCAGTGAGATCAATAACCATTCAAGTCCACTTCTGGGCATTCATTTTTTGCAAATATGAAATTAAATTTTGGATATTTCCACAAGTGTTACGATTTTAAAAGTTGGTATACTACTTTATCTTGATCTCTAAAATAACCATAAATATGCGTGCAAAAAATAATAATTAGGTAAGAAATAAAAAAAAATTGCATTTTTCTCGAAACTTGTGTAAATGGACTTGAATGATTATTGATCTCACGCCTTCAATTCATGGAATCCATATGAAAGGCAACCTTGTGTAATTATTTTATTTTCTTATCGAGTTTGTACTTAATTAAGAAATAAGCTTATTAGAACAACACAAGGTGCAGCATTTTCAATAATGTATCATATAAATTAAGCCTATTAGGTCTACTATATAATATTGTACATTGAATTTATTAACATAGTGTTATATTTACTCCGTAATTTGCCAACTACAGCTACATTTTACATTTTTGGCTATGGTATCTATACTTAAATCTTTTTAACTTATTTTTATTTCGTATTTTTCATTATATATCTATATCTGTGTCTTTTATTTAGGTAGTATCTATTTGTTTTTTTTAATTTTTAATTTTTAATTTGTAATTGCACTCGTATCTTGCATTTGTATCTGTTTTATCTCTTTTTTATCATGTTATATGCAATTTTATGTTCTTTTTAACAAGTATCTGTACTGTCTATTGTAATTGGGGCTTTGCCCTGTTATAGATATAAATAAATAAATAAATAAATAAATAAATAAATAAATATATGAATGAATGAATGAATGAATGAATGAATGAATGAATAACTAACTAACTAACTAACTAACTAACTAACTAACTAACTAACTAACTAACTAACTAACTAACTAACTAACTAACTAACTAACTAACTAACTAACTAACTAAGTAACTAACTAAATAAATAAATAAATAAATAAGTAAATAAATATCATACTGCTATAAAACGTAGAAATACGACTATAATGCCTCTCTACATTTAAAAGTTCGCCCATTAATAACTTCCCAACCGTTAAATTTCAGACATAGGTATAATTAGATTAAACCAAATTACATTATCATGAATTATTTTACATTTCTCCTGAGACATTCTGTATAAAATATATTTCTCTTTACAGATCCACAAGCGGTTCATCACATGAGCAGTTACATCAAAAGACGTGAGTTAAAAGAAATAAAACTATACGTTATTTTAACGTAAGCTCTTCCTGACCATGCGTCCAATTAAGTTCGTGCATGCTCTCAAGACGGAGTTATGTAAAATTTCACTTATAGTTGTGTGCACATCTGCACGACTAGGATGGCAACTATCCCTTAAAAGTCATCATCGGCTAGCGTTATATAGCTTTCACATCACGGGGCAAGAAGCTCCGTTCCAGCAAATTGTGTGAAGTTATTCTGCCCCGGTCAAACTTCGGCCAGACTCATAATTGGATGTGTCCGGTAACTCCAACCCACTCTTGCATAGTTATCATGGGAAGTCTAGTACAACAGCTTTCAGAGTTGACAACGTAGAAGGCATTATATTGCGCACGTCGATGACACTCAAACATTACTTAAGAGAATATCTAGAACATCGATTTTCTAAGCCGGTTCAAGCCCCGGTTAGTCCCAAATGTTAATGGAAAATAAATGGGGTACTTATCTATGTCTTCTCCGGTTAATACCACGGGTGCTGCCACAATTCTTTGTAACAGTCCGATGAAAACGAGTCCAGCATTGAATCAGTCGTATAAATTTGCCTTGCAGCCCCTGTTTAATTCATAATTTCGATTCATTATAGATTTTACGAGATTTTAAATGTATGAAGTGGATATATGACAAGTTTTACCAGATACTTTACCAATTAACATTCTGTAACTTGTCAACGACTGGTTTCTGACCATTAGTTTCCTATCTCTAATTGTTCAGTTAACTTTGTCTGTTAATTTGGATTTAGGTACCCTGTATGGAGAAAACGCCGTGGCTCCTTGTCCAGTTGTCTCGAGTATTCGGGCACAGTAGGTCAAAACGCAAATCTAGCTGGACAAAATTAATAAGATATTCTATCTAACAGACTTTCATGAAAGTTTACATAGGAGTTACAGGTAGCATAAATTTTTTGTATACGAACTTTAATTACGTTTATGTAAGAGGAACTACCCCTTTATAGGGGGTGATTTTAGACAAAATTAATAGTAACTTTTCTCCTATCAAACAGATTTTCATGAAATTTTATAAGTAGTTAAAGGTAGCATATATTTTTAATGTAATAAATGTATGTTTGTATAAGGGGAACTACACCTTTAGGCCTATATGGGTGGTTTTAGGCAAGATGAATTACTTCTCTCTTATCTATCAGATTTTAATGAAAATTTATGCAGAAGTTACAGGGAGAAGTTGTTTGTGTACAAACTCTCGTTATGTTTGTGTTAGAGGAACTATTATTTCAGAGGGAGTGGTTTTAGTCGATATTGCACTGAATGCTATAAATGATACTCGGGAGGAAATGAAACACAGAATAAATATGGGAAATGCCTGTTATTATTCGGTTGAGAAGCTTTTATCATCCAGTCTGCTGTCAAAAAATCTGAAAGTTAGAATTTATAAAACAGTTATATTACCAGTTCTTCTTTACGGTTGTGAAACTTGGACTCTCACTTTGAGAGAGAAAAATAGGTTATTATTATTAAATATCCGCGGAAAAGAACCCTAATTCAGCAAGCGGTATGCTAGGGAGTTAGTTTTTCTTATGGGGAAACTACTTATCTATACTACTTATTTTTACACAGATAATGGTGAAAAATGTATCTAATAATAATAATCCGTGGCGCTACAGCCCGTGAAGGGCCTAGACCGACCAGCCAGCTGCTGGCCTCACGCCCACATGCCGAAGCAGAGGTGGACGATCATCCAACCAGAATGGAGGTATCGTGTGGTTAGCACGATCCCCAGCCGTTATAGCTGGTATTCGCAACCGGATTTCGCTACCTATCGTAGCTCCCCAAGTGCATCACGATGCTGGGTGGGCACCGATCCCATACACTGGCCGAAATTTCATGAGAAAATTTCTTCCCCCATGAGGACTCGAACCAGCGCGCATTCCGTAAAGCGAGTCCTAGGCGGGATGCCTTAGACCGCGACGCCACGGCGCAGGACGAAATATGTATCTACAGTCTTTTAAAGATGAAGTTTAACAAGTCTATAAATTGTCTGTAGCAACAAGGTTTTTTGATCACTTCACATAGTGGAGTCCTGTATTCGGTGTCGCAGTACAGAAGATGCGTTTTTATTTGAAATCTCTTTGCTTCAATAATAGGACAGTCAAATAGAAGGTGTTTCACACTGTGAAGGTCTTCGCGGCAGGAGCATGTAGAGTCGATGTCTGCTGGAATGTTGAATCTGTCGTAGTAAGTACCAAATTTACCAATTCCAGAAAGAAACTGCGTTGTTACGAAAGTAGGTTTGAAGTGATGGCTTTTGAGTCGGTCGTGGATTGTTGGGAAGTAGGTGTCTCTTGTTAGTGATCCGGTTGTGCATGTCGTCCATCTAGTATTCCAGTTTTGAGGAGTCTGTTGTCGTATTTGTTTCTTGATGTATGATATCGGCTGTAAACTGTATATCGGAGTTTCGCTGCTGGAGGCTGCAGCTTTCGCTAGCTCATCAGCTCTTTCATTTCCTCTTACACCATTGTGTCCACGGACCCAGGTGAGGCATATGTGCTGCGCGTACTTTTCAAGTAATTCCCTTGCCTCTATCGCTAATGGGTGACGGTTGTACTTGTGAGCGATGCAATGAAGGGCAGCTTGGGAGTCACTAAATATGCGGGCTGTGTCTTCGTTCTTAATGCACCATTTCATAGCTTCATTAAATAGGTTAAGGATGTTTGAGAATAAGGTGTTTAGGAAAATATTTGGGGCTAAGAAGAATGAAGTTAGAGGAGAATGGGGAAAGTTGCACAACACAGAACTGCACGCATTGTATTCTTCACCTAACATAATTAGGAACATTAAATCCAGACGTTTGAGACGGGCAGGGTATGTAGCACGTATGGGCGAATCCAGAAATGCATACAGAGTATTAGTTGGGAGGCCGGAGGGAAAAAGACCTTTGGGAAGGCCGAGACGTAGATGGGAAGATAATATTAAAATGTATTTGAGGGAGGTGGGATATGATGGTAGAGACTGGATAAATCTTGCTCAGGATAGGGACCAATGGCGGGCTTATGTGAGGGCGGCATGAACATCCGGGTTCCTTAAAAGCCAGTAAGTAAGTAAGTAAGCAAGTAAGTAAGTAAGAAAGAAAGTAAGTAAGTAAATAAGTAAGTTTTGCACTGAATGAGTTTCTAGTGCAGGGAATTGAACAGTTACTTGTCAATAATGAGTAATATACACGGATTAAATCATAATTTTTGATGGTGAAAAAAAAAATACTTTTGTCCAGCCGGATTCGTAATTTGACCCACTGTACAATTGGTCGAACAGATTCAGTGGCCCTTCCGATCTTACTACACTTGTATTATTCTGGACATGGGAGTTGTTGGATATGTTACATTCCAGCACACGGTGGATTTTTTATTTTATTTTAGTTGGTTATTTTACGACGCTTTATCAACAGCTTAGGTTATTTAGCGTCTGAATGAGATGAAGGTGATAATTCCTGTGAAATGAGTCCGGGGTCCAACACCGAAAGTTATCCAGCATTTGCTCATGTTGGGTTGAGGGAAAACCCCTGAAAAAACCTCAACCAGGTAACTTGTCCCGACCGGGAATCGAACCCGGGCCACCCGATTTCGAGGCTAGACGCGCTAACCGTTACTCCACAGATGTGGACCACACGGTGGAACGCCCAAAAGTCTGCTTATGGACACAATCACTATGAAAATGTAAAATTTCGTATAAAACCTGTTGTACGGGATGTGAAGCAACAGCCTTCGTATTGTAATTCAGAAACTCTGTTCACTTTATCTCAATAGCTCATAAGTAAAACAGTAGTTGAGGAACTTGAGGCAGTAGATGTAGAAAATACAAGAGAGGCAGAGAGAACTTGAGAGATGTGCATAAATCTATTATTCCTTTGTATTTGAGTCCCGTACAAAGTGTTCCGTAAATTTAATTATGTTTTCTCAACCTCGTTTCGTAACTACATATTACAATTCGTCATTTCTGGTTACCCGAGAATGTATATTTAAGAACCAATGACTCTCAACTGTCTGTGTGTCCGATAAATAGCAAGCCGCAAGCATCCCGCACATTAAATGTGATTCCACTTCCATCTTCAAACACAAGAGGTCGTCGCGGCGTTCTCCTCGGGCTTGTTTTGTTTTACTGCTGATAATTAATTACAACTTCAGCCGCACAAGATAACTCACTTTTCTCCCTAACCTTCCCCTCGCAAGCCTCCCACCCCCGACTCTCTTAGAACTCTGAATGCATGTCTCAATTGTAGCTGGCTTTCTTAGTGCTGCTGTCCCCTATTCCAACTACCTCGTCCCCCTAACTCAACCCCATTTTACCCCCAAACCCTTCTTCCTGTCGCCGCCATCTTCTAGCTTTCGTTTGTAATTCAGCGAAAACCATTTATCACTGAAGAAAATCGTAGCAGGCAAAAGCTATTTCCTCACTCAACCAATTCGCCATTGAATCAGTAATGTCTGGATTGGAACTCGCAGCTTGGCGAAACTTCTTACAAATGATGTAGGACTGAAGGTATGTTCCGCTTCAGAATTAAGAAGCTTGAATCATAAGGCATATTTTACTCCTCGTCCCCACCTCAAATTCTCTACGTGATGCTGTGACCCCAATCAATGAAAACTGAATAGGCCTACCCCTACAGTAAATACGTGGACTGCTTTCGTGAACAAAAGTGTAAAGGTCAAAATTTCGGCTGTCGATTCGAAGTCGTAACCGGAGTCGTGGAGTCTGAAACACAATCGGACATGAAAAAGAGTAGAGGTTAAATTCCAAATCAGAGTTGTGGAATACGAGTCGAAGCTTTGGAGTTGGAGTCCCAGTCAGACTCGTAAAGTCTGAGTCAGAGACGTGGAGTTGGAGTCGTCATGTTCTAGTCAAAGGCGTAGAGTTGGAGTCGTCATGTTCTAGTCAAAGGCGTAGAGTTGAAGTCGCCATGTTCTAGTCAAAGACGTAGAGTTGAAGTCGTCATGTTCTAGTCAAAGACGTAGAGTTGAAGTCGTCATGTCCTAGTCAAAGACGTAGAGTTGAAGTCGTCATGTTCTAGTCAAAGACGTAGAGTTGAAGTCGTCATGTACTAGTCAAAGATGTAGAGTGGGAGTCGTCATGTCCTAGTCAAAGACGTAGAGTTGAAGTCGTCACGTTCTAGTCAAAGACGTAGAGTTGAAGTCGTTATGTCCTAGTCAAAGACGTAGAGTGGGAGTCATCATGTCCTAGTCAAAGACGTAGAGTTGGAGTCGTCATGTTCCAGTCAAAGACATAGAGTTGAAGTCGTCATGTTCTAGTCAAAGACGTAGAGTTGGAGTCGTCATGTTCTAGTCAAAGACGTAGAGTTGAAGTCGTCATGGTCTAGTCAAAGACGTAGAGTTGGAGTCGTCATGTTCTAGTCAAAGACGTAGAGTTGGAGTCGTCATGTTCTAGTCAAAGACGTAGAGTTGAAGTCGTCATGTTCTAGTCAAAGACGTAGAGTTGGAGTCGTTATGTTCTAGTCAAAAGTGTGGAGTTGGAGTCGTCATGTTGTAGTCAAAGACGTAGAGTTGAAGTCGTTATGTTCTAGTCAAAAGCGTAGAGTTGGCGTCGTCATGTTCTAGTCAAAGACGTAGAGTTGAAGTCGTTATGTTCTAGTCAAAGACGTAGATTTGGAGTCGTCATGTTCTAGTCAAAGGCGTAGAGTTGAAGTCGTTATGTTCTAGTCAAAGACGTAGAGTTGGAGTCGTCATGTTCTAGTCAAAGATGTAGAGTTGAAGTCGTCATGTTCTAGTCAAAGGCGTAGAGTTGGCGTCGTCATGTCCTAGTCAAAGATGTAGAGTTGAAGTCGTTATGTTCTAGTCAAAGATGTAGAGTTGAAG
This sequence comes from Periplaneta americana, assembly GCF_040183065.1. NCBI lineage: Eukaryota > Metazoa > Arthropoda > Insecta > Blattodea > Blattidae > Periplaneta > Periplaneta americana. The sequence goes on along the minus strand of NC_091119.1, from coordinate 191,677,925 downwards.
TCGTCATGTTCTAGTCAAAGGCGTAGAGTTGGAGTCGTCATGTCTAGTCAAAGATGTAGAGTTGAAGTCGTTATGTTCTAGTCAAAGGCGTAGAGTTGGAGTCGTCATGTTCTAGTGAAAGACGTAGAATTTAAGTCGTCATGTTCTAGTCAAAGACGTAGAGTTGGAGTCGTCATGTCTAGTCAAAGACGTAGAGTGGGAGTCGTCATGTCTATGAGTTTTTTGTCAATAGATAAATTTTGAAAGTTTCACCTTTAGTTTCATATCTGTTGTCCATTCTGTCTGCATTTATTTTCGTTCTAGGTGGCACAGATAGTATTGAGATTAGCAGGAAATGGTTTTAATTCATGTCGCAACTTCTGAAGATTCTGGTAATTAATATAAGACCTAAACATTTCGTATTCACTATAGTGTAATCTATTGTAACCATTGCGCACCTGATTGTACTGTATTAAATTCTATTAAGTCAATTACGAATTTGTCTATTGATGATAGTCGTTAGGATTTACTTTGTCAATTACTTTCTAAAGATACTCATAAAATTATGTTATTTCTTCAAATCGGCCATCTTCTAAGTTTTAAACTCCTATCATTGGTACATATTCCCTTCATGCTGACAAATAACTTATAATGATCCTTTCTTCAACATATTCACAACTGTGAATTTTGTTTTGCAATTTCGTTTTAATTAATACGATACTTCTACTGCAGTTCTAGTTTCTTGTGGTAAACCAAGATAAATAATTATATATTTTTCTAGTTTAGTATATATTTTTAAGTTTCTTTTTAATTTCTGGAAGTCCCTATAATAGCAGCACCTACATACTTTAACGTTATTTAGTTCATTTTGTAGCTCTGTTTCTTCGTTTGATATGATTAAAATGCGGTAATTTATAACGTTGTTCTCAGAATACAGGTTCTTTCACATACAAAATGTAAATAACTCACATCCACTTTTTACCTCTCAGATGGAAAAAACAGATAATTTTTTAATTTATCATAATTTGTATCACTCTTTGCTGGGTTTTAAACCGTGAACTTCAAATTGGAGTGCTTCTTCTACTTGGAAAATACTTTCTACGTGTAATTATTTATTTAAATCTGTCTGCGTGCATACCAGACAAGTGGACTTTCAAATATCACTTTTCTATGACCCAACCGTAACTTAAATAAGAGAGATTCTTGCTAAAAGGGTGTAGGTTTGATTCTCCGAATATCGTCTGCGATGTGTGTTGAAAAAAAGAGATTATCGAAACATTTCTTCGAATACTGTCCGGAACTTTTCAACGGCCTCCTACGTACCGAGGAAGTTCAACGGTGTTGTCGCATGTTTCTCAGGGAAATGGTTAATATAGAGAGATGAAAAGGAAATGTAAAAAAAGAAAAGAAGTGAATATAAGAGAAAAAAGTTGCAAGTGAGTAAGAAAGATTGAAACGAGGTAAGGCTGAATAGCGGAAATAGGCAAATCAAAGAAGAAAACGAAGTAAAGAAAGAAATTATGGAAAGAAGGAAGAATAAGATTAGAGTCAAGAAATAAAATAAGGAAAAAAACTAAGAAAGTGAAATAGAAAGCAGAAAATAAATAAATTATCATATTATATCATCCTATTAAAAATTGCATTTGATCTTTCTGCAAAGAAGGCAGAGGACGGACACTGGAAAGTTTTCTTTTCTCAATCGTACTATCAGGGACTGGAATGCTTTACCTGCAGACTTACTAAAGGCTTTACCAACAACCAAAAATGCATTTAAAAATAGGCTTAAGGACCTTACTAATAGACGGTAATTATACACATTATTTAAAGGGTGTAAATGATATGTTGTTATTGAAGTGTTGTATCAGTGAAGAAGTATGTCGTGTCAGTGAAGTGTGCTGTGTAAGTGAAACGTGTTCCTGTCAGTGAAGCTTTATAGTTTATAATGGCAGTGCAAAGAATTTGAACAGTGAAATGTTTTTGAAGCGTTAGTGAAATCAGTGAAATGTGTCGTAGTTCCAGTGCAGTGAGTGAGTTGACAGCGAAATGAGTGTAATGTTGAAAGGTACTTGTGCAGATATAACATATACTCGTGGGTTTTAGTTCGATCTTAGTTTTATGATACAAATTAGAATATTTCAAATGTTATTTTAAGTGACCGTTTAATTTAATTTAGTATATTCCCTGTTGTTGTTGTTGTTATTATTATTATTATTATTATTATTATTATTATTATTATTATTATTATTATTAGTATTAATTATTAATATTAGTATTAATTGCATTTTTAATTAATAAGTTTATTATTGTCATTATTGAGCGTAATTAGTTACCACTGCCACCGGGTATATACCCATTGCAGTGTGAATAAATACATACATACATACAACTAGAGAAAGAACATACGAGGAATTGAGTCCGACAGTCCCTTCCCTATAAAAAACACATTGGTGGTTGCATATCCTGTTTTTCCTCTTACGGTACTTATAATACTAATGACTAAAGAGGCAATATTCACCTTCGACAAAGTTGCTATTATTTTACTCGTGCACCTCCTTCTCAAAGTTCTCGTTTAGGTTCATGAACATTCAATTTACTCGTATGTATATTATGCATACTACAGATTTCTCCATCCATTCTTAAGGGGAATCGCTCAGTTTTATACAAGTTTACGCTATTGGTATTTACTGTAAATTAAATTAAATTATGATGTGAGAAAATACTGAATTATATTAAATTATACTAGGTTATACAAAATAATTATAAATATAATTTTGACCCGCGCAGAATACCAACAGGCGGGAGATAGTGATCAACTGCAGCATATGACATAATATTGCCCTACAACATGTTGTGCCGCATGGAACGCTCCTGCCATCTAACAGTAAAACTTGGCATAAGATATTCCTATATTCGAGAACACACTGAAAATACACATGTTGACCATTTCATTATCACTAAAGTAACAAGGTAAGATATTAGTAAAAACTCAAAACTTATACATTTAATTATGGTCGAACGAAAACAATCGCCGTACTTAACCCTTAAATTGGCATAGCGAAGGCAATCACGGTACTTAATCCTTAAATTGGCAAAACTTCATTTCTCACACTAGTTTATTAAACCGTGTCGGACTGTAAAGAAAACAACTATCGCAATGTCCATATTTTATATGTCGTACAATATTATAGTATTGTGAAATTTTAATTTTCCTACCATTTTTTTTGTAGGCTACTATTAAAATTATAGCATACTAGTGGCTTGTTCAGCAAATACTGCACACTTAGTTCATTAGACGTTCAAATAAAAATTTTGCATATTTATTTTCAACGAAGAATATCAGTCATTTTGAAAGTAATTTGCTTCCATAATAATGAAACATACTCCCTCTGAATGTTTTTTTTTATGCCAAATACTTTTTCTTGAACCTACCCATCTTCAGTTTTTGAGTTTCAACGCGAAAACGCAAGTAACACTCTTAGAACAATCAGTGGGTTTTTCATGTGGGAGTAAAGTAATAGCCATTTCAGGTCATTGTGGATTGAAGGCGAAAGTTAAAAAAATGTCAGGTTTACTATGCTTTCGAACAACAGACATAGCATCTTGGTATAGCTGCTGCATGTAGAGCTTGAAATGTAGAAGGTAAAATCATTTTATCCTGCTAAGAGATCTTGCTGAAATGATCGGGAGACTACAAAATTTTGTAGGCCTCTTATTATATCAGTAATACCTTTTGCTCTTTCCTTAGGAACTGTAATTTTTGCGTTCTCTCGAGCCAATACTGAAAAGAATGACGCATATAAATATCTACACCACACAGCCATTAAGTATATGAAAAAGACTCAACCCCTCTTGATTAATAACTATAAAAATATTTGAATTTTAATGACAATATTATCTTACGTAAATTTTGTAGTTATATATACTCGTACTATATAGCCGCCACTCAGTAAATTTTAGAAATGAAGACCTAATTTAAGATATTTTATACATCTACTTAGTTATAACCCAAAAACATTTCACTTTCATATCATCAATATAGCATTAATATGTATAATTAATGAAAAATAATAACATCATGGCATTAACTATAATAATATTTAATTTCTGATGGTAATAAGGTCATCAAATCACCTCTAGTTTTGGAGATTTTAATATCCAATACACAGCTGTACTCAAAAATTACAAACCGCAGAATCAGACCTGTGAATTATTTTTAGAAAGTCTTAAAGTTTTAATAACCATTGAATTTGAGCTCTAAATATGTCGTCAATCCTGCAAGTCATGGCCTTCGTGTAATAGCCTATTGTTTATTGTAGTGTGTGTTTTGTTTTTTTCTGAAATGCAATTAGTTCTGAAACTGACGAAAGATGGTTTTTGGAAAATAGGAAAATTATGTAGGAAAATTGACATTTCACTGAAAACTACTATTTTTCTGAAAAACTTTGGGTTCCAAGCTTGAAAATGAGGGGTCATTTATTAAAATCCGTTGAGCCGTTTGCCGTAATTTCCATTACCAGTTCAAATTATATATATATATATATATATATATATATATATATATATATATATATATAGCCTATTAACCTGTTATATCCTTTAGGATACTTTGCGAATTTAAGGATTAAGACGCTCGTATGAAAATTGTGAAACTCGCTTACGCTCGTTTCATAAACGAATTCGCGCCTTAATTACTACCATTATAGGCTCGTTGCATAATATACTATTATATGTAACAAACCATTTTACATTATTCATACCGTGCACTTCTTCTACCTCAAGTTGTCTCTTCACAATTTGTATTCGTTATATGAATAAGGATTCCTAAACAAATGTGGTTAGCGTCGGTACAGGAAATGAGTTAAGAAGTGCTAAAAATGTCACGGTTCAACATAACAATCCAATTAGTATGGACACACATTGAAACAGACATCTCCTTTAAGTTGCTTTTCTTCAAAGAAGACGGGCGTGAAGGTGTCTCTTTTAAGGTTTCCCGGTCCACATTAAGTCGCTTTGAGAAAGTCAAACACGACTGACTCCCTAGTTCACGCTGGGGATTCTTTGTGCCGGCAACTTCTCGCAGGAACTTAAGTATCAATTTAGAAATTTTAAGAGGGGAAGTTATAAAAAAAGTTTGTTTATAAACTTGATTATTAATTACGGAGAAACACTGAAGTGGAACATTGTCAATCACTTGTGTTTTATCAATAGAAGTTAATTAACTTAGTCTGGAATACAGCAACACTCTATTCGCCATGTTGGTTCCATAAACCGGCGCAACAAGTAGCTAATTCTGGAAACTAACACGATTCTAATCATTCAAGCAAGGATTTCGTTACTTGGTTTTTAAACAAATATTCCGCCAGAAAAACTAGTCTAGACGATTATGTTCATAAATCTGATATACCAGTTACCTGGAGGATTTAGAAAATAAATGTTACAAGAACATAGGAGGGCTGATAGTACTTTCTTACTTATGACTTTTAAGGAACCCGGAAGTTCATTGCCGCCCTCACATAAGCCCACCATCGGTCCCTATCCTGAGCAAGATTAATCCAGTCTCTATCATCATATCCCACCTCCCTCAAATCCATTTTAATATTATCCTCCCATCTACGTCTCGGCCTCCACAAAGATCTTAGCCCCTCCGGCCTCCCAACTAACACTCTATATGCATTTCTGGATTCGCCCATACGTGCTATACGTCCTGCCCATCTCAAACGTCTGGATTTAATGTTCCTAATTATGTCAGGTGAAGAATACAATGTGTGCATGTCTGCGTTGTGTAACTTTCTCCATTCCCCTGTAACTTCATCCCTTTTAGCCCCAAATATTTTCCTAAGAACCTTATTATCAAATACCCTTAATCTCTGTTTCTCTCTCAAAGTGAGAGTCCAAGTTTCACAACCATACAGAACAACCGGTAGTATAATTGTTTTATAAATCCTAACTTTCACAGTTGCGAGCGTCGTTAAATAAACCATAACATTAACCTAACTTTCAGATTTTTTGACAGCAGACTAGATGATAAAAGCTTCTCAACCGAATAATAGCAAGCATTTCCCATATTTATTCTGCGTTTAATTTCCTCCCGAGTGTCATTTATATTTGTTACTGTTGCTCCAAGATATTTGAATTTTTCCACCTCTTCGAAGGATAAATCTCCAATTTTTATATTTCCATTTCGTACAATATTCTCGTCACGAGACATAATCATATACTTAGTCTTTTCGGGATTTACTTCCAAACCTATCTCTTTACTTGCTTCCAGTAAAATTCCCGTGTTTTCCCTAATCGTTTGTGGATTTTCTCCTAACATATTCACGTCATCTGCATAGACAAGAAGCTGATGTAACCCGTTCAATTCCAAACCCTCTCTGTTATCCTGAACTTTCCTAATGGTATATTCTAGAGCGAAGTTAAAAAGCAAAGGTGATAATGCATCTCCTTGCTTTAGCCCGCAGTGAATTGGAAAAGCATCAGGTAGAAACTGGGAAGGGTGATAGTAGGAGGAAAAAAGAATAGAATGCATATAATTTGCTGATGAAAATAAATTATGGGCTGCGTTCAGCCGGGACAGCGCTGAGGTAGCGCAGAAATAGCTTTGCTGACCGACAGCGCTGAAATAGCGGCCGCCATTTTTCGTAGCAATTTTTTTTTTCGGTGTAAGCCCGCAGGTAGCCAGCGAAAGTGGAGGAGGTAGACATCAACCAATGGTGTCTTATATTCCGGAGTACACAGAACAATGGCGTGTTTCTTTGCAAATACAGCGGACATTTTGCAATCTGGTCGTTCAGCAATTCACAGCTGCTGTAACTCAGCAAAAATGAATACTTTCCAAATTTCACGAGAGGATCCCTGCGAGAGGAGCATGGGCTTTGCGGGGTAAGGGGAGAGAATAAGCCAATAAGTCAGCGTTCTTGAACGAGCAGATGGATGGGAGTGATGTCATTGGTCGGCTGGTACACACAAGGCTCAGTCAATGGCCGGTCGGTTCCGTGTCGGGGATAAGTTATAAGAGTGGGAGGAAAACTCGCATTCCTTACTTGGGTCTTCTCGTGAAATACGGACTGTAGCTGATTTGGTGCTGCCCGGCTGAATGCAGCCAGTGTTTATTTAACGATGCTCGCAACTGCCGAGGTTAGCCTATATCAGAGTCGCCAGTATGCCGGAATTTTGTCACGCATAACTTCTTTTATATACCAGTAAATCTACTGACATGAGCCTATCACATTTAAACACACTTAAATGCCATCGACCTGGGCCGGGATTGAACCCGCAACCTCGAGCACAGAAGGCCAGCTGTAATTTAGCTTCAGTGGCTGTATGGGATGAAGATAAATGCAAATATGACGAAGACCACGGTCATAGGAAGAAAAATAAAAAAGGTAAACTTGCGAATTCTAAATGAGACAGTAGAGCAAGTGGAGTAAAGCAGTAAAATGAGCTGCTGCCAGGAAGTCAAACGGAGGATAGCAGTGGCCAAGGAAGCTTTTAATAGAAGAAGGAGCATCATCTGCGGACCTCTGGAAAAAGAACTAAGAAAGAGAGTAGTGAAGTGCTTTGTATGGAGTGTGGAATTGTATTAGTATTAGTATTTATTAGTATTTATTTATTTAACCTGTTAGAGATAAGGCCGTCAGGCCTTCTCTGCCCCTCTACCAGGAGATTCCAACTACAATATCAACAATAAAATTACAATTAGTATTAAATTTACAATTACAATTACAAATAATATTACAGTTAGTATTAAATTTACAATTACAATAAAATCAAAGTACGAAAAGATTACCTGAATAATTAAAGCTAGATAATTTATCATAGAGAAACAAAGAATATTTTATATTTACTGAATTACAATTAAATCTAGAATAACAAAATTGTATAGTGATGAAATTACTGAATATTGAAATATTTTGTCATAGATTAAAGAAACTATTTACAAGTAATCAATTACTGACCAAGTGCCTTGTAAGTTTTCGTTTGAATTCAATTTTATTTCGACAGTCCCTGATGCTAGCAGGTAGCGAATTCCAGAGTCTTGGCAGGGCTATTGTGAAAGAAGATGAGTATGAGGAGGTGCGATGGGATGGTATTGTTAGTATTGTTTCATGACGAGAGCGTGTGTTCAGATTATGGTGGGAAGAAATTAAGTGAAGCGAGACGACAGGTACGAAGGAATAGAAGAGTTCAAGATTTCGAAGAGAAAGAGAAGTGAATGTAAATTTCTTTTCTTATCTAGTTTAAGCCAACCTATTGCTTCCAGGGATGGGGTAATATGATCATATTTACGAACATTGCTTACAAAACGTACACACAAATTATGAGCACGTTGAAGTTTCATTCTGTTGTCGCTGGAGAGGTCAGTCAGTAAAATGTCCGCACAGTCGAAATAAGGAAATGCAAGTGTCTGCACAAGGGACTTTTTTAAGCAAGAGGGCAGAAGCGTGGATATTACTTCGAAGTGAAGAAAAGTGAATAGAAGCATTTGAAATGTGGATTTGGAGTAGAATGGAAAGTGTGAAGTGGACAGACAGAATAAGGAATGAAGCCGTGTGCTGGAAAGAGTGGGTGAAGAAAGAATGATGCTGAAACTGAAGGAAAAGGAATCTGAATTAGTTGGATCACTGGCTGAGAAGAAATTGTCTCCTAAAGGATGCACTGGAAGGAACGGTGAACGGGTGAAGAGTTCGGGGCATAAGAAGATATCAGATGATAGACGACGACAATAATAATAATAATAATAATAATAATAATAATAATAATAATTTATTTTAGCTGGCAGAGTTAAGGCCGTAAGGTCTTCTCTTCCATTCAACCAGCAAAAAGTGTATATACATATGCATGAACTTACAAAAAATTCAACAATTTGATTAAGTGAGAGTTACATGTATACAAGAGTTATATACGAATTAAACAACAAAATACTATGAACTATTAATTAGACACTGTAATAAACTGTGTAGCAGAATTAAGCTAAAATACATTGAATGTTAATATATTTCAAATAATATTAGATAATAGAAAGAGATTATTATGAGACAATTTTGAAAATACAGCACAATCAGGATGATGTCTAAAGAATGAAGTAACAATGTAGTCAGTGATAGTTTAAATCAGTAAGATTGGAGTGAAATGCTAATAAGGTTATCTTTCAAGCTGTTTTTAAAGGTGTTTATTGTCTTGCAGCCCCTAATACTTTGTGACAACGAATTCCATTGACGCGAGGTGGATACTGTAAAAGAGGATGAATAACAAGATGTTCTATGAAGAGGATGAATAACAAGATGTTCTAGCGTGCCACAGATAAGTGATCTGGGATTTACGTCGTGGTTAGAGTATAGATAGTAGAAACGAGACGAAAGGTAATTTGGTGTTGAGGTGTGCAGAATTCGATAGAGTAAAGACAAAGAGTGTAAAGTTCTGCGTTCTTTAAGTCGGAGCCACGAAAGACTTGCGAAAGACGGTAATATGTGATCATATCGTCGGATGTTGCACACGTATCTGACGCACATATTCTGAGCTCGCTGTTTTATAGTGTCACGTGTTCTATAGTGTCAGTGAAATGTGTGCTAAAGTGTCAGTGAAATGCGTCATAGTGCCACTACAGTGAGTGAGATGAGAGTAAAGTGAAAGACTATTGAAACTTATGTAGGACCTATACATAATAATGTAGGTTGTAATGTTTTATTATTATTGTGTTAAATTATATTGTGTATTCTTATTGTATTGTGTATAAAATTGTAGGCCTATTGTGTATTGTATAATTGTATTGTGTATTGCTTATCATTTTATTGTGTATTGTTTATATTGTGTATACCACTGCCACCGGGTGCTTGCCCACTTGCAATGTAAATAAATACATACATACATAACTTGACTGACAATTCAGAACTTAGGTCACTTAACAAAACGTCACAATAATCGAAGTGCGGCATTACTAAGGTTTGTACTAGGGTAAGTTTTAGTTGCTGGGGCAAGAAGTTTCTCAAGCGAATAGGACAATAGGAATGATTGGAGAAAGCTGGGTTTGCAGTGAAAGACATGCCCTTGGGCAGAACAGTAAATGAATGAATGAATATGCCGGACGGATAAATAATGTAAATTTTTGAAGCTGGAGAATGACCTGTGAATGACATTGCAATGTATCAGCAGCATTTGAGAATTTAACAATCGACAAACCTACGCCTTTTAAGCTGCTGTTGGAAACGAACATGCAATATCGGTATATTGTGACTAAGGTATTATGGTGGGCATGTCCTGCCGTCTCGGTCCCTACAGGGCGAGTAGGGATTATTTCCATACCCCGGCCGGGTCTTTACAGTCCACACAGCTCATAGAAAATAGGTGACCACAGATCAGGGGAGCGTGGAAGCCAAGGGTTGTTGACTAACGTGTCCGCTCCCTTGGCAACCACAAAAGAACGAAACATAACGAGGCTGCCAGGCCTTGATTTACAGCACATAGTGTTTGCAAAGAAAACAACGCGAGGGAAACCCGTGGCAGGCACTAACAATTCAACAAACATATGAATGAATAGCCATTCTTGAAACTTTCCTTTTGCAAGATACCACGTTCTAAAAGAGCTGGAGAGACAAGTATTTTGTTAAAACATGCTGTGAATTATGTAAAGTAGGTAAAATCTCTTTCTAATTGCATATTTATTTATTTATTTATGCTCGACCAGGCCGAAATGTAGTAATTATACACCTAGTAGCAGACCTTTAATGCATGTCATTAAAGTACACCTACTCATTAAAGGTCAGGTCTTTCAGCCAATGACGACTCAGGTTACAACTGTTCAGCCAATGACAGGTCAGCTTTCTACCGTTATAAAACCGCAAGTATCGATTATTCTCGGATATGCAATCGAAAGAGAATTAGCGAAAAGTCACGGAGGCTGGAAATCCAATACTGTCGCAGAAGGTTATTTTCTGTTACTATAATAATTAGCGTTAATTGTAAATAATATTCAAATAAATTCAATTTGTCATCTCGTTTTTCAATGTCTAATTTTATTTCAATGTTATCTCTGTAGGTTCTTATGGCCTAGCAAGGTCAATGTGGACATCTGTTCCTCGGAAAAAATCAATACTTTCGCGTCTGCGCACATCTCACAACATACGGGACATTGCTCCAGGTCAGATACAATAAAATTAATAATATCTCGTTAGAAATATGGTCGAGCATAAAAAGTCGTACGAAACTCGCCTATAATGGCAATTAAGAAGCTCGTATGATAATTATGAAACTCGCTTGCGCTTGTTTTATAAATATCCATACTCACTTCTTAATTACCTTCATTATAGGCTCGTTGCATAATGTACTATTATTTAATTATTTATTACATTATTTTTTTATTATCCAATTTAATAAACCCTATTTCACCCTGAGGTATATTAGGGTTCTAGTTGGCATCAAAATACATATTTTATAACCAATAAACAATAGTAAAGTGATAACATAAAATAGTGGTCACAGCTGAAATTTGTATGAAATATGTAGAAGCATGCACGTTAGTGAAAAATGACTCCTGTTAAAGATTAATGAGATGTTTGAGGAATAATCAATGTAAAAAGTATACAAGAATGTCTAACCGTTTCAGAGTAAATCACGATCTTAAAAAGATAATCAATAGTAGATTAATAAAACAAAGTTTCACTTTCACTTTCAAATTAATACTTAATTCATGAACAATGGAACAGTTAAGAGTAATAAAGGGATATTACAAGCAATGATTTACGGTTACAAGTTACATACGTGATTCAAGAAAAAGTACAATAATTAAAATATAACACAAGTAATGACTTATAACTAACGAATAACGAAATTCTTGAAGGGCAATATATAATGGTAGGGGCAATACAAAAGACTTAAAAACAAATGTAAACAGTACAGTAAAGGAATAGTAGAAAAAATGACTTAAGATTACAAATTAAACACATTCTTTTTAAAGCAATAGGTAACAACAAAGAGATACTAATAACAATACATTGACTGTAGTTACAGATTAAACACATTATTTTAAAAACAAACACGCAAAGGATTAATAGCTATTTTCAGGCAACATTCAAAGAGACCATGACTGTAAGTCACAACTTCTTGACGTTACTTCGTATATTATTTTGTGTTTCAATGTATTTCAATTTGTCATTTTTCACTGTAACAACAAAATATGTATCATAAAGCCTCAAGACATTTCTCTATATTTATTGTATCACGGTACTCTTTCTTAATGGCAACCTGTAATGGTTACAGGAAGAAATATATATATAAAATAGTTATTAAACACATTATTTTAAAAGCAATAAATAGCTATATTAAGAGATAACTTGAAATTTACGAATTACTGTACATTAATTCACAGAGGTAATAAGATCATGTCAATGTTAACAAGTTCTGTCAAATAAGTTTTTTATACGTCCAATACTTACTTACATATGGTTTTTAAGGAACCCGCAGGTTCATTGCCGCCCTCACATAAGCCCGCTATCGGTCCCTATCCTGAGCAAGATTAATCCAGTCTCTACCATCATATCCCACTTCCCTCAAATCCATTTTAATATTATCCTCCCATCTACGTCCCTGACTCCCCGAAGATCTTTTTCCCTCCGGCCTCCCAACTAACATTCTATATGCATTTCTTGATTCGCCCATACGTGCTAGATGCCCTGCCCATCTCAAAAGTCTTGATTTAATGTTCCTAATTATGTCAGGTGAAGAATACAATGAGTGCAGTTCTGCGTTGTGTAACTTTCTCCATTCTCCTGTAACTTCATCCCTCTCAGACCCAAATATTTTCCTAAGAACTTTATTCTCAAAAACCCTCAATCTCTGTTCGTCTCTCAAAGTGAGAGTCCAAGTTTCACAACCATACAGAACAACCGGTAATATAACTGTTTTATAATTTAAGTAAGAATAATAAGATGAATAAAAATAAGAGGAATTAAAGAAGAAGAATAAGATGAATGAAAAATAAAACTGAGGAAGAATTAAAGAAGAAGAATAAGATCAATAAAAAATAAAAGAATGATAATGAAGAATTAATTAAGAATAAGAAGATGAATAAAAAAAATAAGAATTAAAGAAGAAGAATAAGATGAATGAAAAATAAAACTGAGGAAGAATTAAAGAAGAAGAATAAGATGAAAAAACAAAAGAATAAGAATGAAGAATTGAGTAAGAATAATAAGATGAATAAAAAAATAAGAGATGAATGAAAAATAAAACTGAGGAAGAATTAAAAAAGAATAAGATGAATAAAAAATAAAATAATAAAAATGCAGAATTAAGTAAGAATAATAAGATGAATAAAAAATAAAAGAATGAGAATGAAGAATTAAGTAAGAATAATAAGATGAATAAAAAATAAGAAGAATTAAAGAAGAAGAATAAGATGAATGAAAAATAAAACTGAGGAAGAATTAAAGAAGAAGAATAAGATGAATAAAAAATAAAATAATAAAAATGAAGAATTAAGTAAGAATAATAAGATGAATAAAAAATAAAAGAATGAGAATGAAAACTAAAGAATAATAAGATGAATGAAAAATAAAAGAATGAGAATGAACAATTAAGTAAGAATAATAAGATGAATAAAAAATAAGAAGAATTAAAGAAGAAGAATAAGATGAATGAAAAATAAAAATGAGGAAGAATGAGAGAATAATAAGACGAATGAAAAATAAAAGAATGAAAATGAGGAATTAAAGAAGAAGAATAAGATAAATGAAAAATGAAAAGAATGGGGCAGAAAACTTGAAGAGCAAGAAGAATGAAAAATAAAAGATAGGGAAGAAGAATTAAAGAATAATAAGATGAATGAAAAATTAAAGGAATGAAGAATAAAATGAATGAAAAAAACCAGGAGGAAGAAGAATATGATTAATGAAAAATAAAATTAAGGAAGAATAATGAAATAATAATAAGAAGAATTAAAGAAGAAGAATAACATGAATGAAAAATCAAAGAATGAAAATGAAGAATTGAAGGATAAGATGAATTAAAGTAAGAAGTACTGAAGAATAAGAATAATAAAGAATATTAAGAATGAGCTAGAAATATGAAGAAAAAAAAAAGGTCAGTGAGAGAAATAAAAGAAGAATGATGCAGCAAAATGTTGGAAGATATTCAGAAATATCTGCGTTAAATGGAGACGTACAATAATGCAGTATATGAATACTACGTATTTACGTTTTATTAGAAACGAATTCTATTCTTTTGTAATTCAACAGACAGAAGTATAATAAATCTCTTCCTGCATAATGCTAAAAGATCTTAATTATTGTAATCATAATGAATATCACATTACATGCTCTATCGATACATCTAACCTCACAAACATACACAACCAAGAGAAATAAGCTGTCTAGGTAAGACTGAGAACTTACAGCATGAAATATTGGTCGCCAATTTCCGCCACGTGATATACTGTTGCCGTGAACAAAATTCCGGATATGTTAAATCACATTCATATCATTACTGAAAATTTCCCCGGCGAACAACCATAAACTTGGTTATGCAACGCATCAACAACACTCCCCATTACACTGGCGCTGGCGTTGCTGCCACATGCAAGTAAACAGAAGAAGAACGAGGTACGCTTCTTCCTCTAAGTCTAAGTTAAGTAGAAAAGATAGGTCACTTCACCCACAGAGAAGCCCGAACAAAAAGAGTGGAAACTTAGAGGAAAAAAAATAAACTTAGTTACAGAGAACGCTGGTGGCGTAAACAGGAGAGCGCGCCTTCCATGATCTATGAAAGCAATGGTAGTGACTTCGAATCTCGTCCAAGACATGGATGTTTCATTGCAATAATAATAATAATAATAATAATAATAATAATAATAATAATATAATACCACCACCACCACCACCAGTTAGTTTTGTTCATCTCTAATCAAAAATTTATTTGAATTTTTAATTAACGCAAGTAGGTCTAATCTATGAAATTACTGAATGAAGGAGCTCCAGACTTGACAAAAACAAGATAATAAACTACATTTCCATAGTAACGACGGGATGCTAATTAGTATATAAACATATGAGCATGCTTATAATTTTTAAATTTAACTTTTTTGTCTAGTTTTCATATCTGATATAATTTGTTTTTATTTCTTTAAAATACAATTTTTTGCTTAATTTTGACATTATGGCATTCATTATCAATGCGTTTTTTTAATATACACTACTGTTTTATTCCTAATATGTATAATTATTAATGTGAAAGATATTTATAAGAATACTTACTTACTTAATTACTTACTTACTTACTGGCTTTTAAGGAACCCGGAGGTTCATTGCCGCCCTCACATAAGCCTGCCATTGCTTCCTATCCTGAGCAAGATTAATCCATTCTCTATCATCATATCCCACCTCCCTCAAATCCATTTTAATATTATCTTCCCATCTATGTCTCGGCCTCCCTAAAGGTCTTTTTCCCTCCGGCCTCCCAACTAACACTATATATATGCATTTCTGGATTCCCCCATACGTGTTACATGCCCTGCTCATCTCAAACGTCTGGATTTAATGTTCCTAATTATGTCAGGTGAAGAATACAGTTCTGTGTTGTGTAACTTTCTCCATTATCCTGTAACTTCATCCCTCTTAGCCCCAAATATTTTCCTAAGCACCTTATTCTCAAACACCCTTAACCTATGTTCCTCTCTCAAAGTGAAAGTCCAAATTTCACAACCATACAGAACAACCGGTAATATAACTGTTTGATAAATTCTAACTTTCAGATTTCTTGACAGCAGACTGGATGATAAAAGCTTCTCAACCGAATAATAACACGCATTTCCCATATTTATTCTCCGTTTAATTTCCTCCCAAGTGTCATTTATATTTGTTACTGTTGCTCCAAGATATTTTAATTTTTCCACCTCTTCCAAGGATAAATCTCCAATTTTTATATTTCCATTTCGTACAATATTCTGGTCACGAGACATAATCATATACTTTGTCTTTTCGGGATTTACTTCCAAACCTATCGCTTTACTTGCTTCTAATAGTATTTCCGTGTTTTCCCTAAACGTTTGTGGATTTTCTCCTAACATAGTCACGTCATCCGCATAGACAAGAAGCTGATGTAACCCGTTCAATTCCAAACCCTGTCTGTTATCCTGGACTTTCCTAATGGCATATTCTAGAGCGAAGTTAAAAAGTAAAGGTGATAGTGCATCTCCATGCTTTAGCCCGCAGTAAATTGGAAACGCATCTGACAGAAACTGACCTATACGAACTCTGTTGTACGTTTCACTGAGACACATTTTAATTAATCGAACTAGTTTCTTGGAAATACCAAATTGAATAAGAATATCATATAAAACTTCTCTCTTAACCGAGTCATATGCCTTTTTGAAATCTATGAATAACTGATGCACTGTACCCTTATAGATTTTTATAAGAATACGTCAAATAAAGCGTGTTTGAAAATTTAATTATCCATGAAGAACGACTGGCTTGGACAGAAATAGGAAACACTCAGATTTCAAAAATATTGTAGAATACTGGTAGCTATGAAAAATTTAGGATGCAATATGAGTATTAAAATCCATTTTTTATAGCCATCTTGACTTCTTCACTGATTGTCTTACAGGTTACAGCGAAGAACACGAAGAAAGAATTCATCAAGACATGAAAGAAATAGAAAAGCGTTATCAAGGCAGGTGGAAAGAAGTAGTGATGGCTGACTAATGTTGGTCTATGAAGAGAGACAATGTGGAGCTGCAACATAGAAGACAATCTCGAAAACAGAACTTACAAATGAAGAGGAAGCGGTATTGAAAAATGAAATGTCTACATGAGACTAGGAATGAGTTGAATATGAGGTGAATATGAACAAGACAATTATGTTTGATTTTGTTCACTGTATAGACATTTTCATAGACTACTTGATTTATGTATTTAAATGAGTTAATATTGCATAATGAAGCTATAATATGGCAATTCTTCAAAGCATTATGAACATTTTTTCATACCTGATAGGCAAAATCTGATTTCAGATCCTTCAACAGAAGCCAACGATTAATCGAACTCAATCTTCAATGTTAAAAGGCCTTGAACAAAATTTAATTTCGCAACCCTGTGTTACACAAATTGTAGGCTTACACTTTCTGATTATACTAATATATAGGCCTAGTCAATCTTTTTTTCCTAAGCTATCACCTGTATATGTATTTTCCTGTATGTGCTTTCATCCTGGTTGGGTGAAAGAGAAGGCCTGATGGCCTTAACTCTGCCAGGGAAAATAAAAATATTATAAACAAATAAATAAATAAATAAGTAAGTAAATAAATTAATTAATCTATACTAATAATAAATCTGTAGCCAAGATTTTTCTGGTAATTTTCGATTTTCCAAAAATAATTGGTGTTAACATGTATAATTAACCATCCTGAAACCGAAAATCGCTTTTTTGAAATTTTTGTTTGTATGTCTGTCTGTCTGGATGTTTGTTACCTTTTCACGCGATAATGGCTGAACCGATTTATATGAAAATTGGAATATAAATTAAGTTCGTTGTAACTTAGATTTTAGGCTATATGGCATTCAGAATACTTTATTTAAAAGGGGGGGGGGTTATAAGGTGGCCTGAATTAAATAAATCTAAATATCTCGCTTATTATTGATTTTCATGAAAAATATTACATAACAAAAGTTTCTTTAAAAATAATTTCCGATAAGGTTTATTCTATACAAAATTTTGATAGGACTGATATTTAATGAGGTAAATGAGTTTTAAAATTGCAATAAGAACGCCATCTAAGGCACTGTACTGAAATAAAAACAAATGATTTCGTCTATAAGGGGCCTTGGACAACAACAATCGAAAACTAAAACAAAGCCTACAGAGAATGTTTCTGTGTTTGTATGAAGTAATATCGGAAGCTAATTAATTGTTTAATTATTATTTCACAATTGGAAAGTGTAGTTTCTCTAGATGACATAATTCTACAATGTTATTACAATAACTTCTGAAACATATAGCAAGTAATATAAAGTATACACATTAAAACTAAATGATATGTCAATCTTCATTAAACTATGGTTGCATGTAATAACAATTAAGAAACATGTTAAAGGAATTGTCATTGCACCAAAGAGTGCTCTCTGAACAAAAATGACCGCATTTTAATTATTTAAATACAATTTAAATTAAGTAACATATTAAACGATTTATCCTTCTATCAAACACGAATGTTCCCTGGATCAAACGTCCTATTTTAATTATGTAATTACTTTATATTTATTTCTAACCAGTGCAGCGGAGCGCACGGGTACGGCTAATAAATAAATAAATAAATAAATAAATAAGTAAATAAATAAATAAATAAATAAATAAATAAATAAATAAATAAATAAATAAATAAATAAATAAAATGGAGTATAACAGCTTTAATAATGGCACACACTTCAGTCTACTATACATATGTGCTGTTGTCACATAGAATCAGTTCGACGGAGTTGCTACACATTGTCTGTAATGTGCCGCCTTCTAAACATTTTTCTAGAAATGTGTAAAGTTACCCCCCTTGTGTAAAGTATACCCGGTCGACGGTAATAAAAAAGGAGTAAAGTTGTGATGAAAGACCAAAATTCCATTTATATTTAGCGGGCTACGAACGAGATGTTACAGGAACTATATTGTTTGGAAACACATAAAAGTATCACGAGAAAAAAAAGAAGATACATTTGATTTTCTTGACATTCATTTTTTTATATCATTTTTAATATCTTTGTCCATACGAGTAGGTCTACATTCAGATTTTCTTATTATAATCGTTTATTATTATTGCTAAGCCTTCATCTGTTCATCTCCGATTATCCGCTTTGTCGAAAAGGTACATTAAATGAAGACTTACCACTGCCTTAACCAAGATTTGTTGCAGGCGATGTTCTGCACGCACTCACCTGGTTTTCTGAGAGGTCCGTGAGGCTGAGGTTGTGCACCAGATTCCTGCATTGGACAGAGAAACAAAGCGACATCAATTATCGGTTCGATTAGTTGCGTGGAAGGGGAGAGCAAGGAGGGCAAGGGTGGAATTCACTTCTATACGACTCCGCAGCAGCAGAGCTGCAATAACAAAGTTACAGGGAAGCAAAACCTTGATGTGATTACATGGACAATCTATTTCCAACGGACGTATTTAATCGCCAGGGCCGTCCTGAGAGAGAGAGAGAGAGAGAGAGAGAGAGAGAGAGAGAGAGAGAGAGAGAGGGGAGGAGTAGGGACTGTGTCCTCCAGTGCTGCTCTGACCAGCCATCCAACCCCTCACATGGCCGACCACTCCCTTACACGTTCATTAAGCTAGCAAAGAATAACAACACAAGGCACAAATATATTTCCAACAATGAATACCAAATAATATCTAGGGGAGAAGCCAGACGGCGCTAAAGGGAGAGGGTCCGTCCAAAGTTAACCCTTCTGTCCACACAAGTACTGAAAATTGAATTATACTTAGTTTCAGAACATTTAAAAAATAAATTACTCATTATAATGGTCCTCGGCTATAACGTCGTTATTTATACCGTGGATTCTGATATACTGCGGGTCTTAGATGGACGCACGGACGGACGGGCGGGCGGGCGGGCGGGCGGGCGGGTAGGCAGGCAGACAGACAGACAGACAGACAGACAGACAGACAGACAGACAGACAGACAGACAGACAGAAAGACAGACAGACAGACAGACAGACAGACAGAGAGATAGATAGATAGATAGATAGATAGATAGATAGATAGATAGATAGATAGATAGATAGATAGATAGATAGATAGATAGATAGATAGATAGATAGATAGATAGATAGATAGATAGATAGATAGATAGATAGATAGATAGATAGATAGATAGATACAGACATGCAGACAGATGAATTTAATGTCATTCAGCGATTTACAGCCATAGACAACGTATATATAATACATGGCTACTACAATATGAATAAATTTAAAAATAAATTCAAAAATAAATATGCAATCATCAGATAATCACAAAAACAGGTTAAAAGTTTTTAAAGAAAGAGTATAAAATCAGCTTTAAATGTACAGATTTGTCAATTACACGAGGTTAAAACAAATAGTCTCTAAAACGTAATATTGCTAAAATCATTGACACTGTAGATTGGATTTGCCATCAGTGTCCTTCTCACCATCCTTCTGAAAGTAAAATATGACGTGTTTCTTATTTGCAATGGTAAAGTTATAAAGTTTATAAGATATGGAAATAAAACTATTGCTTGTAGTACTATATTTGTACTTGGTGAAATATATGTGAAGTCTGGAGCGGGTAGAATAATTATGAATGGATGAACAAGTAGGAAGATTATGCACATTACGCTTAACATACAGAATTAAAATATCTTGGAGCAACAGTAACAAATATAAATGACACTCGGGAGGAAATTAAACACAGAATAGATATGGGAAATGCCTGTTATTATTCGGTTGAGAAGCTTTTGTCATCTAGTCTGGTGTCAAAAAATCCGAAAGTTAGAATTTATAAAACAGTTATATTACCGGTTGTTCTGTATGGCTGTGAAACTTGGACTCTCACTCTGAGAGAGGAACAGAGATTGAGGGTTCTTGAGAATAAGGTTCTTAGGAAAATATTTGGGGCTAAGAGGGATGAAGTTACAGGAGAATGGAGAAAGTTACACAACGCAGAGCTGCACGCATTGCATCCTTCACCTGACATAATTAGGAACATTAAATCCAGACGTTTGAGATGGGCGGGGCATGTAGCACGTATGGGCGAATCCAGAAATGCATATAGAGTGTTAGTTGGGAGGCCAAAGGGGAAAAGACCTTTGGGGAGGCCGAGACGTAGATGGGAAGATAATATTAAAATGGATTTGAGGGAGATGGGATATGATGGTAGCGACTGGATTAATCTTGCTCTGGATAGGGACCAATGGCGGGCTTATGTGAGGGCGGCAATGAACCTCCGGGTTCCTTAAAAGCCAGTAAGTTAGTGAGTATACAGAAGGCAATCGAGAATAAACATTGACGGCAACGTAAGTATTCCTAGTTGTACAAAAAGTGGTTTATAATGAGTTCTAGAAGAGACACCACAAATAATACTCAATGCTCTCTTTTGGAGAATAAACAACTTAGGTACCGAAGTATGGTTACCCCATAAAAGCGTCCTGTAACTTAAGTGACTGTAAATATGGGCGTAGTAAACTGTTAGTAGAGAATTATAACATAATGTTTGTCTGAGGATTCGTAACATGAAAATTCCTTTATTAATTTTATTAACAAGATAATCCATGTGTGTACTCCACTTACTGCCCATCGTAACACTTTCGTTGGAAAAGCACATTTTTCCTAAGTGGATTTTCACAAAGAAGTACGTCGTTCTTCTCAATAGGTATAGGTATAGGTATAGGAGTAGTAACATGAAAATTCACGGTCAAACAAAAATGCAACCACCTCTCCTCGTTCTCAACCTATTTCATTTGCTCTCCTTGTCTTCTCCTTGTTCTCCTTATACACTTCTACTTCTCATTTATAGCCTATGTGTATGGATTAATCAGCCTATATTATATTTGTATTTTATAATTTCGGAATATATATATATATATATATATATATATATATATATATATATATATATCATGTATTGTGGGTCCCTATCACCACGGCATGGCGCGTCCTCAGGTTGCGGATCGAGGAGACGGCCTCCAGATACGGAGGGTAGCTGTGAATATATTGAATAAGCAGTCGCGGACAGCCGATGAGGGGTGGTCCTCCAGCTTGGGGGTTGGGCGAAGGGCTAGCAACTCATCACCGTAAAAAAAACAGCTTGTTACGAATCCCTCAAATAAGCCTCGGAATGGGACTGATTCTCTGGCACGACCACAGCAAAGGAATAAGGTTAGTTGGGAGGCCGGAAGGAAAAAGACCTTTTGGGAGGCCGAGACGTAGATGGGGGATAATATTAAAATGGGTTTGAGGGAGGGGGATATGATGATAGAGAATGGATTAATCTTGCTCAGGATAGGGATCAATGGTGGGCTTATGTGAGGGCGGCAATGAACCTCCGGGTTCCTTAAAAGCAAGTAAGTAAATTATATTTTCTTCAGAGATTGTACCACTTTATTCACGTACGATATTATTCTTCTCTATGTTAATATTATATTATATAATTTCATTGCAGCTGTAATTTTAATTTTAGTTCACATTTTATTTTATTTTCTATATTACTCTTATATTATCACCTTTACTTTTTAACTTTGCTCCAGTGTATGCCATTAGGAAAGTCCAGGATAACAGAGAGGGTGTAGAATTGAACGGGTTATATCAGCTGCTTGTCTATGCGGATGACATGAATATGTTAGGAGAAAATCCACAAACGATTAGGGCAAACACGGAAATTTTACTTGAAGCAAGTAAAGAGATAGGTCTGGAAGTAAATCCCGAAAAGACAAAGTATATGATTGTGTCTCGTGACGAGAATATTGTACGAAATGGAAATATAAAAATTGGAAATTTATGTTTTGAAGAGGTGGAAAAATTCAAATACCTGGGAGCAACAGTAACAAATATAAATGATACTCGGGAGGAAATTAAACATAGAATAAATATGGGAAATGCCTGTTATTATTCGTCGGTTGAGAAGCTCTTATCATCCAGTCTGCTGTCAAAAAATCTGAAAGATAGAATTTCTAAAACAGTTATATTACCGGTTGTTCTTTATGGTTGTGAAACTTGGACTCTCACTTTGAGAGAGGAACATAGGTTAAGGGTGTTTGAGAATAAGGTTCTTAGGAAAATATTTGGGGCTAAGGGGGATGAAGTTACAGGAGAATGGAGAAAGTTACACAACACTGAACTGCACGTATTGTATTCTTCACCTGACCTAATTAGGAACATTAAATCCAGACGTTTGAGATGGACAGGGCATGTAGCACGTATGGGCGAATCCAGAAATGCATATAGAGTGTTAGTTGGGAGGCCTGTGGGAAAAAGACCTTTGGAAAGGCCGAGACGTAGATGGGAAGCTGATATTAAAATGGATTTGAGGGAGGTGGGATATAGTGATAGAGACTGGATTAACCTTGCTCAGGATAGGGACCAATGGCGGGTTTATGTGAGGGCGGCAATGAACGTCCGGGTTCCTTAATAAGTAAGTATTCCTCTTATATTAATACATTATAATATATAATTTTACTGTAGTTGGAATTTTAATTTCAGTTCCTATTTTATTTTATTTTCTATATTCATCTTATATTAATAATATATTATCTGAACTGCGACCGAACACGAGCGCTGCTCATTCGATCCTCAAATTTTGTTAATATTATTGTAATTATATTCTCTTTCTATTCCTAGCAACGAATGAATAAATAAACTTATTAAACTTTACTTGATGACATCTGTAAAGGTGTACAAGGTATGAAACCTAAGAACGAATATTGAGGAAAGCGACTTTTGACCCAGCTTGTATTGTCCAACTATCGAAAATCATATAATCTTACAAAATACCAAACTTTAAAACAGACATTACTTACAGAAGATCTAATATAATAAAGAATTAAAAAAGTAGGAGAAAGAATAGAAGACAGAGTATGAGGAAGACGACACGGAAAAGGAAGTGGGAAAATAGAAAAAAATGTTAGAGAAAAATGAGAATGGAGGAATAAATAAGAGGTAGAGAAAAGAAATGAGTCTGAATAAGAGTGTGTTGCTTCTACGATCTACATCCAAATATTAAAACCAGTGCCACCTTCAATAGCGTCAGACGATAATGCCAAGATGTCGGACAAATCGTGCATGTAGCTCATCTGCTAGATGGATGTTTCTAAATTGACAATTGATAGGTAAGGCTGCATACGTCTCAAGGGGAAGCGTGACAGGAAATTCCCTCCAAGGCGCTACATCCATTGGTAGGTCTAGAGAGGGCAGACCAATTGAATTCGCAAGTAGAAGCTTCCTTCCTAGCGTTCTCCCTCTGTCCTAAACTGACTTTAATGACGATGACACTTGTCGACCAACCCCCTCCAGCCCCTCTCAACGTGCGGATTGCAAACTGTGGTTTTGCAATTCCAAACCTCAAGCGAGGGATGAAATAACGTTTAACATAATGCTTTATCCTACAATTCATTAGCCTATGTCTACAGATCAACTTTAGAGGGTCATCAGACTTACTTATTACTTACTTGCTTACTTACTGGCTTTAGAGAACCCGGAGGTTCATTGCCGCCTTCACATAAGCCCGCCATCTGTCCCTATTCTGAGCAAGATTAATCCAGTCTCTACCATCATATCCCATCTCTCTCAAATCTATTTTAATATTATCCTCCCATCTACGTCTCGGCCTCCCCAAAGATCTTTTTCCGTCCGGCCTTCCAACTAACACTCTATATGCATTTCTGGATTCGCCCATACGTGCTACATGTCCTGCCCATGTCAAACATCTGGATTTAATGTTCCTAATTATGTCAGGTGAAGAATACAATGCGTGCAGTTGTGTTGTGTAACTTTGCCCATTCTCCTCTTAGCCCCAAATATTTTCCTAAGGACCTTATTCTGAAACACACTTAACTTCTGTTCCTCTCTCAAAGTGTGAGTCCAAGTTTCACAACTATACAGAACAACCGGTAATATAACTGTTTTATAAATTCTATCTTTCAGATTTCTTGACAGCAGACTGGATGATAAAAGCTTCTCAAACGAATAATAACACGCATTTCCCATATTTATTCTGCGTTTAATTTCCTCCCTGAGTATCATTTATATTTGTTACTGTTGCTCCCAGGTATTTGAATTTTTCCACCTCTTCAAAGGATAAATTTCGAATTTTTATATTTCCATTTCGTACTATGTTCTGGTCACGAGACATAACCATATAGAGGATCATCAGAGTAAGATTTAAAAATTCTGCGCTGTCTCAGGCATACACCGGCATATAGAAAACGTCACCAGTTTCGGGAATGACATTACAGTTGTGTTGTTTCGAATATTTTATTTCTATTTTGGTTTACAAATAGAGTGCATGAGTAGATGATAAAGGGATTATTAATGATAGGCATGCGATATGTTCTGTCTTCACATAAAGCGACATTTCGAAGTTAGTCCCAATTCACAGAAAATTGTTCACTATGGTTTACTTAAAGTGTATCGTACGTGTCTATTACCAAACCCGAAACGGGTGCCTATACAGTAGGCTATATTCGCATAAGTATGTAGGCCTATTCGGCACGCTTGCTTCGCGCCGACAATGATGCTTTACCTGTACGTGACGTCACAGCGGACTACATATCAGTATTTTATAATATAAAAAGGGTTTACTTTATTTAAACTTCACTACCAACAGAAGCAAGCTTTCAATTACAGGTGGCTTACACTGATACAATTGAAGACATTATTACAAAAACAGCCCTAGTCATTTTTAATGAAATTGAGTTAAGGACATATTTGCTACTATTTCAAATGTTTATAGACTCCAAAAACGACCATGTCAGGTTCAATAGCCACAAGGATAAAGACCAGTTGTACAGAAACAGCCGACATGTGTTGTTCTATTTATATTTATTGTTCTCCTGAAAAATAGCAATTTTGACAAGGGTTGTTTTTGTAATGGCGTGAATATGCTAGGAGAAAATCCACAAACGATTAGGGAAAACGAGGAAATTCTAGTTGAAGCAAGTAAAGCGATAGGGTTGGAAGTAAATCCCGAAAAGACTAAGTATATGATTATGTCTCGTGACAAGAATATTGTACGAAATGGAACTATAAAAATTGGAGATTTATCTTTCGAAGAGGTGGAAAAATTCAAATATCTTGGAGAACAGTAACAAATATAAATGACACTCGGGAGGAAATTAAACGCAGAATAAATATGGGAAATGCGTGTTATTATTCGGTTGAGAAGCCTTTGTCATCTAGTCTTCTGTCGAAAAATCTGAAAGTTAGAATTTATAAAACTGTTATATTACCGGTTGTTCTGTATGGTTGTGAAACTTGGACTCTCACTTTGAGAGAGGAACAGAGATTAAGGGTGTTTGAGAATAAGGTTCTTAGGAAAATATTTGGGGCTAAGAGGGATGAAGTTACAGGAGAATGGAGAAAGTTACACAACGGAGAGCTGCACGCATTGTATTCTTCACCTGACATAATTAGGAACATAATCCAGACGTTTGAGATGGGCAGGACATGTAGCACGTATGGACGAATCCAGAAATACATATAGAGTGTTAGTTGGGAGGCCGGAGGGAAAAAGACAAAAAGACATTTGGGGAAGCCGAGACGTAGGTGGGAAGATAATATTAAAATGGATTTGAGGGAGGTGGGATATGATGGTAGAGACTGGATTAATCTTGCTCAGGATAGGGACCAATGGCGGGCTTATGTGAGGGCGGCAATGAACCTCCGGGTTCCTTAAAAGCCAGTAAGTAAGTTGTTTTTGTAATAATGTCTTCAATTTATATAAAAATACGCAATAGCGAAAAACCAGCAAGCAACACTGAAGAAATAAATAAGGATAGATAATAATAGATGCTAGAATATAATATTCCAGTTAATATTAGTATCAAACGTCAATACAATAACGCAGAATTATTTCAAAATTAGAGTAAAAACATTACAATACACTTATTCATAATTTAAATTCCTAAGGGAAATATTGTGTAATTTTTTTTAATTGACTATTACGCTTTTACTACATCATACTACTTCTGATCAATAAAACGGTACGAAAGGACATCTTTCAATCAATTACGGCTGTTTTTCGCTACAATTTTATCATTTCCCTAGCATTTGTTTGTTTTATCGCTTCCCTAGCATTTTGTTTGTTTTATCACTTCCCTAGCATTTTGTTTGTTTTATCACTTCCTTAGCGTTTGTTTTTTTTTCATCATTTCCCTAGCATTTGTTTGTTTTATCGCTTCCCTAGCATTTTGTTTGTTTTATCACTTCCTTAGCGTTTGTTTTTTTTTTCATCATTTCCCTAGCATTTGTTTCTTTGTTTGCCAATATTTCAAAATGCAAATTCTTTACCGTACTACTAAACATGCTTTGCGATCGTCATTTGTTTCCCACATAGATAGTCATAGATAAGCCATAGTTGAACCCATGTTTCATACCAGCAGTCGTTGAACTTTTGGATTCTGTGAAATGAAATAGTGTCATATGTTCCTTGTGGTTATTATAATTATGCCAATATGTGTTGAAATTTTTCTCGTTCTTATGAGAAAAAAGTTAATATGTACAGAGTGGACCGCTCGAATGTACCTAATTTCAATTGTGACTGGTGAACGGTTGAGGATAGAAACCTACAGTAACGTTTATATGAAAGCAAAACTCAACAAGTTTCGATATGCACATCACCATATCTCTACGTGAGGTACAGCTGTCACTGTGACGATATCGAGGCGATGAACGATTTCTTGCCAAGAACTTTGGAGCATGTCTTCTGGAATGCTCTCAATAGCCTCTATGATGCGCTCCCGAAGATCACGAAGGTCTCTGACTGGGATGCCGTACACTTTATCTTTGACGTAGCCCCAGAGAAAGAAATCGAGCGGTGTTAAATCCGGAGATCAACTCCGAGACGGTCTAGCATCGCGGGCTTCGCTCATACGCGTCTTGAACATCTGCAACCATTTCGCCGGGTGTTCTACGTCTCGGCCTCCATGCCACCATGCTTCTTCAACACCGATCCTGTAGCTAAAAATGTATCGTGCCACTTCTTAATGCTTTTAGCAGTTGGAGCATCATGGTTAAACACTCGCCGATACTTCCTTTGAACTCTAACAATTGATTTAACTCCGCATACCACAACACAGTCTGCGCTTTCATCTGCGGTGTCGCCATTTTGACAATCGATACAATGTACGAAAAGAA
The DNA here is from genome assembly GCF_040183065.1 of Periplaneta americana. Lineage (NCBI taxonomy): Eukaryota > Metazoa > Arthropoda > Insecta > Blattodea > Blattidae > Periplaneta > Periplaneta americana. The sequence goes on along the minus strand of NC_091119.1, from coordinate 191,650,095 downwards.
ACCGTGTCTGCGCACCATCTACCGACAGGATTCGAAACTTGTTTCACATAAACATTACCGTAAGGTTCTATCTTCAACCGTTCACCAGTCACATACAATTAAAATTAGATATATTCGAGAAATCCACCCTGTACATTTATATATCTGCTCCAATTTGAAAACGTTAAAATCCGAATAAAGAAGTTTAGTACGATATTCAACAAAATTTTCATTATTCTCTTTTGTAGTAATTCCAGTGGCTTCTTATGGATTTAAAAAGACTGCCTCAACCGACAATACCAAAAATGAAATGAGCACACAGTACAAATTTGTGTTGCTATCTTTAACAGGAACTGAGTTACGATGTTTTGCGCTAGCGTGAACTACATTTTGTGTCTAGCGCTGTTTCGAAGTTAAACGCTGTTCGATTTATATAAAACCGGATGTTAATTTTTTAGCACATTTCTTTTCTATTGCGGCGAATGTCAGGTTATCTTTTTCTTAAACTTTCTGCTGTGCTATTACTAGACAAGACGCTGTGAATTAAAAATCACTATACTACAACTTTCTTGAAGAAACCTACAGAAGATTTGGCTCTCTTAGGCCCGATTGTATAAACCATTTCATCTTAGATCAGAGGTTAAATTGATCCTTGTTTCAGTTGAACTTGGAATTTTGTGTTGTATAAAGTCTAATCTGAGATTAATTTGTCTCAAACTAAAGTCAACTTTGACTGAAGAAATTTCTCCGATTAAGTTAGATGATCCAAGTTCAGTTATTTCTTTTCTGTTTGAAATATACGAGTGACAGATTGTGAAAATAAAATATCCATTATTATTAATATTAATAGATATGATAGGTACATTAATATATATTTCTTTCAATTTCTTGCCTTAATACACAAACAATCTTTTATTTTATAAGGCTCTATCGTGTTCAGCAGTATCAAATAACATAACCTATAATTATATTATGTTTATAACAACCATTAATTATTCATGGATATGATAGGTACATCCATAAATTTTCAATTAGCTGTACTATACTAAACGAAAATTGTCGTTTTACAAAACTTTATTATGTTTAGCAGTATCAAACACCATAACATGATAACAATTTGGAGAACAGTCAACCTTCTTCTTATTGTCCGCCATTATTTACAACTCACAACACAAACCAGTGTCTCCAACAGAGTGTGCGGAAAGTCGCCAAGAAGTAGTTGGAAAATCGCTAGATTTCTTATTATCAACAAAGAAAGATTAAATTTTCTCACTATGAGGTGCTAAAAAGGTCGCTAAATCCCTATTTAAGCAATATAAAAGTTAAAAGAAATAGTCGTTGAAAAAGAGTTAAAGTCGCTAAATTGGCTACACTGAACAAACCTGTAAAACATGGCCCGCGCATCACATACTTCACCTGTTTATGCGATGTTGCCAAATCCTTTTCACGTGAACTTAGATTGCATTTGAACCAAGGTAATTTGATCGCAGAAAAGTTTTATACAATAGAAGAAGTGTCTGAACTCGGTTCACTTTTCGATCTTCGATCAAAGTTGATCTTTAGTCAGGGAGTTTTATACAATTGGGCCTAAAGATTCTACTCCATTAATTTAGGTGGCGGTCATGTCTGATAACCCTCACCTTGCACAGGACAGTAAAGACAAGAAGCTCTGGATATCCCAAGCAAGAGTGAACCCTAGAGAAGCCATAAATTCATCCCCTCTACCTTTCTGATCGTAAATATGAGCAATAGTGTAATATTTTTCCTTCTCTGCCACAAAGGATATTGTACGCAACGTTTCTAGTAAACATCTTAGCAGAGAATTATGTTCATCCCCAAGTTGATATTGATCTGTAGCCCCCTCTTTTTTTTAGTCTCCGTCTCTCTCTTAGTAAGAGAGTATCGGGAGGGAGAAACGACCAAGGTGGATCTGTCTGTTTTCAATACAAGTAAGGTTTTTAATATAGAGACAAGCTTGAATGGAACTGACAGATGAATCGATTGGTTCGGATCCCACGTGTGGGGGGCTCTGAACAACAGAGGTATAGAATTTGCTGAAGGCTAAACACACTATGCATCTCCTAATCGCCCTTTACCAATAAGCCTCATAACAAGTCTGTTCCGATCTGCTAATGACATCCGGATACTGGGGTAATTCGTAATTATATGCTCGATGCTGCGAGGGCTGCTTCATTGTTGGTACCTTGTCTGTTGCTCCAAGGGGGTAAACACTGTAGTGCAGAATTTGCATACCATTATAGGCCTTCTCGCAATCGGTCTATTCTAATAAGAAGTTAGAACCTATTCCAAGTACAAGATGCAGTCTGATATCAGTTCAAAAAGACACTTGCTCCGCATTGTTTTATTACGATCTAGTTTATGTACTGAATGTGGATAATTTAGCTTTGTTTCAATCTGTAATTTTATATGGAAAAATAGGTTGGGGAGAAATTGCAAAGACTATCCTGATTCTGATTCCTGAGTTCCTGTCAGATGCGTTTCAATTCACAGTGGGCTAAAGCAAGGAGATGCACTATCACCTTTACTTTTTAACTTTGCTCTAGAATATGTCATTAGGGAAGTCCAGGATAACAGAGAGGCTTTTGGAATTGAACGGGTCACATCAGCTGCTTGTCTATGCGGATGACGTGAATATGTTAGAAGAAAATCCACAAACGAATAGGGAAAACACGGGAATTTTACTGGAAGCAAGTAAAGAGATAGGTTTGGAAGTAAATCCCGAAAAGAGAAAGGGTATCATTATGTCTCGTGACGAGAATATTGTACGAAATGGAAATATAAAAATTGGAAATTTATCTTTTGAAGAGGTGAAGTTCAAATATCTGGGAGAAACAGTAACAAATATAAATTATACTCGGGAGGAAATTAAACACAGAATAAATATGGGAAATGCCTGTTATTATTCAGTTGAGAAACTTTTATCATCTAGTCTGCTGTCGAAAATTCTGGAAGTTAGAATTTATAAAACAGTTATACAGGGTGCGTCAGAAAGAACGGATGGATTTCACATGGCAAGAAAATTGTAAAGATTCATCAAATCAAAAATTTATTGTTATCAACATATTCACCAATACATGCAGTTTATTTATGGAAAACAACATTATCCATATGATGTCCTTGGCTTTCAATACAGGCATCGAGGCGTTTTCTGATGTTCGCCATCACATTCACAGTCATAGCTGGTGCAATTGCCACGATTTCTTCACGAATCGCTGTCTTCAGTTCGTCCAGTGTATGTGATCGATGTTTACAAACTTACGCATTCAAATGGTCCCAAAGAAAGAAGTCGCAGGGCGCGAGATCTTACCGTAGCCTCGGACAATCTCAGTGCAATAGAATTTCGTCCAGGTGATTTCTTCTTTAATGTTGAACCTGTGATACGAAATGAAGCCACCCACCGCAAAATTGTATTCCGAGTTGGAATCCTAGCGTGATATCCGATGTCGAAATGAGTCCTGAGTGGCGATCACAGACTCTTCATTTTTCAAAAATGTCTCTGCGATGAAAGCACGTTGTACACCAGACCAACACCATATTCTCAACTGAAACTGCATTCTATGGCTGACCCAACAGTCGTGGTCCCCCTCACTATATCTCTCTCCTCGTTGCGTATCGATAGTTTGAAATCCATCCGTTCTTTCTGACGCACCCTTTATTACCGGTTGTTCTGTATGGTTGTGAACTCTCACTTTGAGAGAGGAACATAGGTTAAGGGTGTTTGTGAATAAAGTGCTTAGGAAAATATTTGGGGCTAAGAGGGTTTCCTACGTGGGTACTTGTCCCGATACAATCTGTGACCTTGTCTACTGTTCCCATTGGCTCGTCCGTATTCGAAAATCAGGTCTGCTTATTCCGCTCTCGTGTACTCCTCTATTTCACTAGGACTGATCAACTGGACACTGCAACTTGTACACATACACTGCTGTCTACAGACGTGCATATCAGGATCGACCATGTCCGTTACACATTACGCCATCAGCATTGCTTTAGTGTAGTTTCCCGTCCGCATCCCTCAGACAGCGCACTGAATGCAACACTGTAAGTAGACAACGTAAACAACGTCAGATGAATACAGTAGCCTATGTGTAAGATGTACAGATAAATGCACATAAATAAAGTGTACAGAGAAATAAAATTATTTCATTCCCACACAACTATTTCTGCTTGTAATTTTCGACTCGGTCATTTCCGGACCAGGGTTCCTTATCTCAAATTGATACATGTGCCCTTCGCCATCATTCCTGAAAGTTTGTAACACCACCTCGGAAACACCCTGTATATTAAGGTATCCACTTATTTAAGCCTAATTTTAGGAGAAAAATTTGCACTTTTCATCCAAATTTTTAAAACTTTTTTTTCCTTCATTAGGCCTACTTGACACAACTTTGATACAAGTTATACTCCATACATACCTACACTGTATTTATTTATTTATTTATTTATTTATTTATTTATTTATTTATTTATTTAACCTGGTAGAGATAAGACCATCAGGTCTTCTCTTCCCCTCTGCAAGGGGATTACAACTACAATATTAAGAATACAATACTGTAGTTTGTTAGTTGGAGACTTTAGGTAATCGAACGCAGGACTCTACATATTAAGCTATACCCAAAACAATTTATGTGGTGAGGTACCTAAGATCAAAGATAGCTGGCACGAGATTGCTACCAACCTTGAAACTAAAGCACTAATGTTACTATATAAAAATGTTCATGGCTGAATAAGTGATGTGATGAAAACAGTAACTTAAAATAAAACTTGCTATATAAAGGAAAAATAATCATATTATCGTAACGTATTATGTTATATTATAATCACAATACAAAATATACACACAATATGACTTACTTACTGGCTTTTAAGGAACCCGGAGGTTCATTACCGCCCTCACATAAGCCCGCCATCGATCCCTATCCTGAGCAAGATTAATCCAGTCCCCAGCATCATATCCTACCTCCCTCAAATCCATTTTAATATTATCCTCCCATCTACGTCTCGGCCTTCCCAAAGGTCTTATTCCCTCCATCCCTCCAACAAACAATCTACATGCATTTCTAGATTCGCCCATACGTGCTAAACGCCCTGCCTATCTCAAACGGTCTGGATTTAATGTTCCTAATTATGACATCTGAACAAAATGGTGAATTTAATTCAGAGTAGTTTCTTCGCAGTGACTAATATCTCAAACTGTGCCAACCTAACAGTTACAAAAATGACCAGCTATCGTGATATCTGTAACATGCGTGTATTTTTTTATTGGGTTATTTTACGACGCTGTATCAACATCTAGGTTATTTAGCGTCTGAATGAAATGAAGGTGATAATGCCGGTGAAATGAGTCCAGGGTCCAGCACCGAAAGTTACCCAGCATTTGCTCGCATTGGGTTTAGGGAAAACCCCGGAAAAACCTCAACCAGGTAACAGCATGCGTGTATTCTAGGAAGTTTTGCCAGTAGTGAAGTTAACCTAAAAGCTACAAAATCACTAAACTTAGGGGAGAGTTGGGTATTATCGGACATCGGGTAATATCGGACAGTGCGTTTCTTTCATCTACCACCATATGGTAGTACCTGAATGACATGGTTACGTTTCTCTATGCGACATCACAGAAACGTAACCGTGTCAATCAGGTACTATCATCGTGTGGTAGATATGAAACTCACTGTCCGATATTACCCGATGTCCGATACTACCCGAGTCTCCCCTAAGCAGGTGGTCAAATAACGGGGGGGAAAAGTTTGGTGGTGCAACTTGCTACCTCACGTTACATTGTACCGACTATGACCTGAAGCGAGGCGCATTAAGGCAATCCCATGTACAGTCTTAGAAAAACGTTTTGTCGTTTTGTAAGTCTCAGAAAAGAGGCAGTGCGCTTGAGCAGACATACTACGAAACAAAACTAATTTTATTACCTCAACTAGTCGTTCTCTTGTGAACCAGGTTCTCGTCCTCTGATCATGCGCACTGCCTCCTTTCTGGGACTTGTAAAATATCTGCGCGACAAAACTTTTTTCTAAGACTGTTAAGTCCTGAAGAAGCTTTCTCCACATGTTGTCGACGGTGATCCGAAGAAATGCTGATGAAATGATAATGGAATGGAGTGATAATGATGCCTACCCATTGAGAGAAACCCACGAAGAAATCCAACTGTGTCCTTGTCCCCCACAAGTGTCGCTGTAGTCTAAACATTTCAATACAACAGCCGAAGACTAACCAGGAATCAGAGCCTGCTTGACAGACTGACGGTCTAAACAACGCATTAACCGGAGAGACGAAAATATGAAGTTTCATTCAGTCTTATTTCTTCTGGACGGTCATGTTCATATTCAGTATCTACGAGTTAATACGGAAATTGCGCTCTTGTAATATAACAATTTTAAGTAAAAAATTAATGGATATCATTTAAAATAAAAAGCATATAATGACGCTCCACTCAGAAACAAATTAAACTATTTTCTTCGTAATGTTTAGCTTTCCCAGAAAAAACTAGATGATCAGATGAATTAATTAATACAGACGGAAGAACAATTTGTTCTAATTTTTATTGCGAAATTTATTAAAGTCCCAGCCGGAATTCAGATATTAAAAAGGGAGCGGAAGAAAGAGATTCATTGTTCAACAGTCATTCTGTATTATTAAACCTATTTCTTATGCGTAAGTGAAAAACTGAACAATAATATTACTTCTAAATAGCGATGATTATGAATATAAAAACAGTATTAGAAATTAGAACCTATTTCAATATACCTACCTACAGCTGTTTTATAAAAATGTCTGCAAAACTATTTACATTTATCTATTTAAACCCCACTAACAATAAATATAAATAAAATGAATTTGTTTACTCCAAGTATTCAAAATATAAATGATAACCTAACCTAACCCAAACTAACTGCCGCTCTCGCTCGCTGTGTTCGTTGCATTTGTCTTTCGAGTCTCGTCTCGTCATTCTCGTGCGCTTCGAGTCTCGCTCATTATTCTCGAAATTGCATTTGGTCGGCTTGGAAAGATTTCGTAACTTTGAATAACATACATCATTGAAATAAATAACATTATAAATGTTTAAATGAGACAAAAAGACAAAACAGAACAGTATCTTAGTTATCAAAATGTTCTGGTTCTATTATATGATATCACCTATGGTTATATAAATAGAAAAAAAAAACAATTCTCAAATAAGTTTTCATTTCTAAGAAACATAAAACATAACGTTAATATCTTTTTACTTGAGATTGCACAATTGATCTCAAACATATGAAAAGAAAATTCCTAGCCTTTTAATAAGGTTCTAGTAATTATATAGCTACATATATTATTATTATTAAATATCCGTGGAAAATAACCCTAATTCACCAAGCGGTATACTAGGGTTTTAGTTTGGTTATACGGTATACGGCGTATCTACACTACTTATTTTTTTAGACAGGTAATGGTGAAATATACAGGGACATCATTTTATTTTTACTTGCATTTTTATTGTACCTGCATTTCTGAATGTACTTCACTCCTACCCCTTCACTAATATCCTTGCTCCCGACAGACACACAAACTTACGGCCGCTGTTGCATTCGAAGTCTTCAAGCATTGAAGTAAACACTGCAGTGTATAGTGTGTTTCAGAAATATGGTTGCGTTTTCTATAGAAGAAAGAATCTATATTAATAATATCGTACTAAAAATTATATTCAAGAAACGATAAATTAAATTTCAGAGAATATGCTTCAAAATGTTTTTAATAATATGCATTAAAGAATTGAAGCCTGCATTGTAATGAACGGCAACCATTTTCAGCAATTTATTTAAAAATTCAGATTAGCTTATTTTGAATTGAGGTGGCTAGAAGCAAAGGAATGCTAGTGACATTTGTAACAACATGAGTTAAGTGCACCCAGTGTAAGCTAAAGTGGCAAAGGGATATTTTAATCGCATCACACATTAAAATTTAAATAAAAATTTCACCGATTTTACGAAAGCTTAAATATTTAAACTCCATTTTCTCAAAAGTAACCTAAGTGCACTTACAGCCCTTTACTTATGACCCCCTCAATTTAAATGCGCTCTCTATATTGTATGTTAACACCAATAATTAATATGCTAAATAAAGTAGACATTACATAAAGAACATAGCCGCCTGAAAAGTTGAGTTTTTGAAAAAAAAAAAAATGTTACTACTCTACTGTATTTTGATAAATTCCGTAAAAGTGATAATGAAACTGAAAATCGTAATATCGTATTTTCCTACAACATAAACGGATACACTACTTTTCTCTCCTCCTATACCTAGTAAACTGATTTGTTTACATATTGCACTAGGAACATCAAACTCCTGTAATGGAAGGGGGCAACTGAGTTTCCGAGTATAGCCAGGTTAATGTTAAAAATGTTGGTAAAAATAAAGTGATGTCCCTGTATATCTACAGTCTTTTAAAGATAAAGTTTAACAAGTCTATAAATTGTCTGTAGCAACAAGGTTTTTTGATCACTTCACATAGTGGAGTCCTGTATTCGGTGTCGCAGTCCAGAAGATGTGTCTTTATTTGAAATCTCTTTGCTTCAATAATAGGACAGTCAAATAGAAGGTGTTTCACACTGTGAAGGTCTTCGCGGCAGGAGGATGTAGAGTCGATGTCTGCCAAATTTCCCATGTCCAGAAAAACTGCGTTGTTACGAAAGTCGGCTTGAAGTGATGGTTTTTGAGTCTGTCGTGGATTGTTGGGAAGTAGGTGTCTCTTGTTAGTGATCCGGTTGTGCATGTCGTCCATCTAGTATTTCAGTGTTGATGACTCTGTTGTCGTATTTGTTTCTTGATATATGATATCGGTTGTAAACTGTATGTCGGAGTTTCGCTGCTGGAGGCTGCAGCTTTCGCTAGCTCATCAGCTCTTTCATTTCCTCTTACACCATTGTGTCCACGGACCCAAGTGAGGCATATGTGCTGTGCGTAATTATATACATATACAGGGACATCATTTTAATTTTACTTCAATTTTTATTGTACCTGAGTTTTTGAATGTACTTCACTCCCACCCCTTCTACTAAAGATGTTCAACCGTCCTCCACACCGCATGTACAGTCATAGTAGCCTTACGGTCATAGTAAACAGTACGTTCCAAAAATATGTACGCGTTTTCCAGTGACGAAAGAGCTTTCAATATTGAATCATTTGCCTACGTCGTATCCCGGTTTCCCCCACCAGCTTTTATTCGCCAGCTAGTGGCTGGGCTGTCTTAGCTCCTTTCTCTGAACATTAATTTCTGTTAGGAATTGGACGTCTACGTAATATACCACTGTTTAAAATAACTTAAATAAAAGGATTTCGTTAAGTAATTAACTGTCACGTGATTTCCCTCCTTTCTACGACCCTACGAAATAACCACTTGGACGGACAGTAGATAGTATGTCTGAGTAATTTTATCTTTTCGGATCGGGCAGAAGTGAAGACTGAATTTACAGTACGTAAGGTACTCTTTTATAGAGTAGGTACAGAATTATTTCAACATGAGTAACTAGTACGAAGAAGGAAACTGGTAATTGGAATTAAGTACAATAGTCTATAGTGCGATAATATGCACATTAGAACTGAAGCCTGTATCGAAATGAACGGCCACCATAAAAAAAAATGTGTTTAAATATCCATATTTGATTATTTTTCAATTTAACGTCATTCTTTATAGTGTATGCTAATGTGCTACAGACATAATATACACTGCATAATGAATACGTTCACATGGCTCAGTTCGTGAGTAAAAACACTTATTGTTAATACAGTACTGTATTAAGATTAAACAAAAACCTAATGAAAATTATCGAACTCAAAATCGCGATATTTCCTAGTTTACGTAAATGGATGAACTACTTTTCTTCCCTCCTATACCTAGTAAAGTGATTTGTTTGTGTGTTACGCCAGTATTATCGAACTACAGTCGTGGGAGGGGGAGCAATCTGTGTTTCCGGTTCTCTAAAGGTATAGTCAGGTTAATATTAAAAATGTTAGTAAAAATAAAGTGATGTCCCTGTATAACAGTTGCCAAAGTAGATAAAAGTTCAGTCAGGTATAAACAACAGTAGCGATTCAAGGCTACTTGATGTTCGGGACTTCGGGAGTGATCAATCTCGACGTCTCGAAACACTCGCAAGCAGTCTTTACGTCAACGAAGCGACGTATACAACAATGTCGTGCGGGTTTTCGGCTTTGCGGGCGCTGTTAGTCTTGCTTTCTCGATCGTTGTTCATCTCTAGATCCTGTGTGTTCCCTTTAACTTTTCACGTGACAATAATACAATTTGGCTACCCCTGAATCCATCTGTGGTTACCACGTGACACAAGAGACTCAGAATTCGTTCCAAACCGATATATGAATACCGGATATCGGCTATTCTATCATAATAACATTTCCAGAAACCAAATTGGGAAAAGGGAGTCAATTCTACGTGATGAGTTTATGACATTGGATTCGCCAGTGCAATACTCAAGGCTCTTCTCTCCCTACTCCATTCCGTTTGGCTTAGGCTCACGGAGAGTGGAAAATATTAAATAAATAAAGGTCGTTTTCTGCACGGCGACTGTGCTGCCCATTTAAGCCTCTGTGATGTGGTTAGCAGTTTCCTCCAGGGAACCGTATTATTACTTTCATAAACATACATTTCTGAGCGCCGCTTTCTCGCTCGCTTGGTCTTTGAAAGCTTCTATCTTTCATCCTGCAGCATGATACCGCAACACCCACTACACGCAGGGGCGGCTCGTATTCTTTATAAATGTATATAATTATATTATTAGTCTCAATCCTAGTTAGAAACAGAAAATACTTAATTAAAAGAATACAAAGTGACCAAAATACGTTTATGAAACAATATTTATTAAATCAAATTGCAAATACGACAAATAAAGCAATCGTGAATATTAAAAATAACATTTTAAGGGGAGTTGGTCATTATCGCATGCAAAATAATGGTAAAAATAGCCTATCTTCAAGCAGTCATAAATATAATACTATTTATCAGAGGTCTTTCATTTTTGTTAGCTATGTGTCTATGCATATTAAGCTTTAAAATGAAAAGAATGGATATTCTAGAGTAAATCTTTATCCTTAAATTAATTTTTTTAATTAAGCACAATTTTTTTATAAATTCACTATATGTCTGTGATTAGGTACACTCTATTCACTTATTATAACACATACTGAATTGAAAATTTGACCACTTACTGCTAATAGATACTAAAACATACCCTACTAAAATTATTAATGTATCTGTAATATTATGGGCATAGGACTTACAGAAATCATCACCGTGAATAAATTAAAAAAAATTGAAGATTAGTGTAAGCCCTATGCCCATAGTATTACAGATATTTTAATAATTTTAGTATGGTATGTTTTAGTATCTATTAGCAGTAAGTGGCCAAAATTTTAATTCAATGTGTGCTATGATAAGTGAATAGAGTGTATCTAAGCACAGATATGTAGTGAATTTATATAAAAATATGTTTAAATTTAACAATTAATTTAAGACTGGGATTTACACTAGATTAACCATTATTTTTTCATTTTAAAGCTTAATATGTATACATATATCACTAAAAAAATGAAATAGCTGTGATAAATAGTATTACATTTATGACTGCTTGAAGATAGGCTATTTTTATCATTACTTTGCATGCGATAACGTCCAATTCCCCTTAATATAGGGTTAGGGTGGTTATGGAATAAATTAGCTAGAAGAACTAGGTAAGCAAGCCTAAGGCCCGATTGTATAAACCATTTAATCTTAGATCAGAGGTTAAATTGATACTTGTTTGAGCTGAACTTGGAATTTTGTGTTGTATAAAGTCTAATCTGAGATTAATTTGTCTCAAACTAAAGTCAACTTTGACTGAAGAAATTTCTCCGATTAAGTTAGATGATCCGAGTTCAGTTATTTCGTTTCTGTTTGAAATATACGAGTGACAGATTGTGCAAATAAAATATCCATTATTATTAATTTTAATAGATATGTTAGGTACATTTATATATATATATATATATATATATATATATATATATATATTTCTTTCAATTTCTTGCCTTAATACACAAACATTCTTATATTTTATACGGCTCTATCGTGTTCAGCAGTATCAAATAACATAACCTATAATTATATTATGTTTATAACAACCATTAATTATTAATGGATATGATAGGTATATTCATAAATGTTCAATTAACCGTATTACTAAATGAAAATTGTCGTTTTATAAAGCTTTATTATGTTTAGCAGTATCAAACACCATAACATGGTAACAACTTGGAGAACAGTCAACCTTCTTCTTATTGTCCGCCATTATTTACATTGCACAAAAAACCAGTGTCTCCAACAGAATGTAATACGGAAAGTCGCCAAAAAGTAGTTGTAAAGTCGCTAGATTTCTCATTATCAACAAAGAAAGATTAAATTTTGTCACTATGGGATGCTAAAAAGGTCCCTAAATCCCTATTTAAGCAATATAAAAGTTAAATGAAATTGCTGTTGAAAAAGAGTTAAAGTCACTAGATTGGCAACACTGAACAAACCTGTATACCATGGTGCGCGCATCACGTATTTCATCTGTTTATGCGATGTTGCCAAATCCTTTTCACGTGAACTTAGATTGCATTTGAACCAAGGTAATTTGATCGCAGAAAAGTTTTATACAATAGAAGAAGTGTCTGAACTCGGTTCACTTTTCGATCTTCGATCAAAGTTGATCTTTAGTCAGGGAGTTTTATACAATTGGGCCTAAATCTAATTAAATCAAGATGTAAAAATATAACTAGACAAAATGATTTTAGTAGTAACAATGAATAATATTTTTAATGTATTTAAAATTATGGGGAAGGAGTACATATGTAGATAATATGAATATGAAAGAAAGATTCGGACTGGCCTGGTTCAGACTAGGAATTTGTAAATTAAGAAGTAATAGAGGTAATATACCTCAAGGCACGGGCCCATTATGTGGACGGAGAGAAGATGACATTCACATTGTTCTTGAATGTCAAAATATAAAAGATATACGGATGAAATTTATAAAAGAAAAGTTCTTACAAATAAATAAAGAAATAGCGATAAGAAAACTTATGAATAATAATAACACAAAGTTACAAAAACAATTAGGTTTATATCTTTTTTGACTAAAAAAATTAGAATGGAAATAATAAATGAAATAGCTAGAATTTAAATAAATAAAAAATAAATAAATAAATAAATAAATAAATGAATAGATGAATAGATGAATAGATAAATAGATGAATAAATGAATAAATAAACAAATAAATAAATAAGTAAATAAATAAATAAATAGATAAATAAATAGATAAATAAATACTCGTAATTAATAAATCTATACTAATAATAAATCTGTAGCCAAAATTTTTCTGGTAATTTTCGATTTTCCAAAAATAATTGGTGTTAACATGTATAATTAAACATCCTGAAACCGAAAATCGCTTTTTTGACATTTTTGTTTGTATGTCTGTCTGTCTGTCTGTCTGTATGTTTGTTACCTTTTCAGGCGATAATGGCTGAACGGATTTCGATGAAAATTGGAATATAAATTAAGTTCGTTGCAACTTAAATTTTAGGCTATATGTCATTCAAAATACGTTATTTAAAAGGGGGGCTATAAGGAGGCCTGAATATAATAAACCGAAATATCTCCCTTATTATTGACTTTTGTGAAAAATATTACATAACAAAAGTTTCTTTAAAAATAATTTCCGACAGGTTTTATTCTTTGAAAAAGTTTGATAGGACTGATATTTAATGAGATAAATGAGTTTTAAAATTAAAATAACTGCCATCTAAGGCGGTGTAATGAAATAAAAAACAAAAGACTTCGTCTATATGGTGCCTTGGACAACAACAATCGAAAGCTATAAAACATACGGCAGCCTACAGAGAATGTTTCTGTGTTTGTATGAAGTAATATCGGAAGCTAAATTAACCGATTTGTATAATTAATTATTAATTCACCATTGGAAAGTGTAGTTTCTCTAGATGGACATAATGCTATAATGTTATTACACTAACTTCTAAGTGAATTGAGGACAGGTAAGATTAAAATAGCTTCTTATGCACAGAAAACTTTATAGGCTATTCTGAATATTCGTTTCCTGTATTTCTTTAAATAATATTTATGTACACATTAAATCTAAATGATGTCAATCTTCATTAAAGTATGGTTGCATGTAATAACAATTAAGAAACATGTTAAAGGAATTGTTATTGCACCAAGTGGTCTCTGGATCAAAATAATCGTATTTTAATTATTTAAATGCAATTTAAATTAAGTAACATATTAAACGATTTATCCTTCTATCAAGCACGAATGTTCCCTGGATCAAACGTCCTATTTTAATTATGTAATTACTTTATGTTTATTTCTAACGGGTCCAGCGGAGCGCACGGGTACGGCTAGTAAATAAATAAATAAATAAATAAATAAATAAATAAATAAATAAATAAATAAATAAATAAATAAGTAAAAAAATAAGAATAATGATTATTAAACATATTTGTCTAACGCTTGTTTTTTGTGTTACAGATGTAACATTATGGATAGAAGAAAGTAGCAAGTGTTGCAGTATGGAGAAATGCGAGGAAAGCCAGCATCTCTTAATAATGAACAAATACAATTTAAATCCCACAATACTAATAAATAGTGTGCCATTTTCGTGACAAGAGGTATTTTAGAAGCCTTAAGCCCACTAAGCGGCACATATAAACTCGTATATAAGTGGGAAATTAAGTGTATTAACGCCTTCTCTCTCAATATACATGGCGTTCTAAACTATGTTTATCTCCAAGCTGGGCCAGTTGTAGCTCTCTAATAAGTGACATTATAATAAAAGTTTTATGGCTGCAAGTGTTAACTTATTACAGTCAGTCTTATAAAACTTTTCAGGAGCTAGTTATCGGAAGTGTAGGCGAGAATCATGATTTAATCTTTGCTTTGTATGACTATGGGTGAACTGAACCATGTTATTCCCATCTTATAGACTACTGCAGTCCTCGCGGTTGTTTTTTTAACGTACATAACAATTCCGACGACACGTTTATAAACTTTTATACAGTTCAAAACAAGTTACGAATACAATGTAGTTGTTATTACAATGCCCTAGGGCTCCTGGAAATAGTTCATTTGTTTTCCCCGTTGTTTTCCGATGTAGTGCCAACAGTGGCATCAATAAATTCCGCACCCGAGAGTGTGTTTGTGTTTCATAGAAAGTCGCCAAAAGACAATTAAATATTCCTGTGGGATTCTTCAGGGATATATGAATTCAAATGCAGGCAGATGGGATTTGGAATTATACTAGCATTTTTGTGTGATCCAAAAGCTTTGTAGTGGTTCCGTGAATTGTTCATACCGCTTGAAACCGTGTGCAGGAATTGGATATAGGATCCTGCTCTCAGTTCGTACAGTTTATTTTGTTGCCCAACACCCAACTACAGCCCAGTTAACTGATGAGTTTTCGTTAAAAAAAATCGGAGTCTGATCTTGAACAAATTTGATCGTTTTAGTCTAGGAAATATTCCCCGATATCTCTAGCTGATCTCTTTCTACCTGTAGAGTAAAGGTTGGTAATACTGTAATATGAGTAATATTGTGATAGTTTTTATTTTAGAGTTTATTTCAATTTTACTCAGGGAGAGGAAGATGTTTTTTTTTACGTCAGAGTATTAAGGGAATGTTCGCGGACAAGATGTAGAGTAAAGGTTGGTAATATTGTGATATGAGTAATATTGTAATAGTTTTTATTTCAGAGTTTATTTCAATTTTACTCAGGGAGAGGAAAATGTTTTTTTTTTTTTTTTGCGTCCACGTATTAAGGGAATGTTCGTGGACAAGTTACTGTACAAAACCGGCCCTTCTCTTGGTGAGTAAAATTGTAATAAATTCTCAAAAAGAACTATCACAATATTACTCGTATCACAGTATTACCAGTCTTTACCCTACATTCATAATCACATTATTATCAGATCACAATAAAAAGAGATTTAAAGCTCTATCTTTATCAATGTTAAAAAAGCCCTATTAATGTCCCATTATTTTGAAACTATTAGGTTTAAAATGTGATTTTTTACATTACGTTTCTTCATTTCTGTTCAATACACTAATCATCAATTGTTTTATTTATTTCATTATTTATTTATTTATTTATTTATTTATTTAATCTGGTAGAGATAAGGCCATTAGGCCTTCTCTTCCCTCTACCAGGGGATTACAACTACAATATTAAGAATACATTTACAATTACAATAAAAATCAAAGTACTAAAAGATTAATTGATTAATAAAGGCTAGACAGTTTATTGTAGAAGTTAAGAAGAAAGAAAAAATTTTTATTAACTAAGTAAACATTAAACCTACTCTACGCAGTAAGAAAATGCTGATAAGTTTGTTTTTGAACACTGCTAAATTCCCTCAGTATTTTATTTCATTAATTACAATATATACAGGGTGATTCATGTCAAGTTACCACCACTTGCGGAGCTTATTTCTGAAGACATTCTGAGCAAAATCTGTCATATAAACTGGGCCCTAGTGTCAATATTTTCAGATTTACACTAATTTGAAGTCTTAAAAAATACATTTTCTTTTTTTTGTTTCAAGGGTAAAAGAATATTACAAATAGAGAAAGAACTATTCAGAAGTATACTTTCTTCAATTGCATAGTATTCTGAATTATTATGGTGTATCGAAGTACACATGATACTTCCGTGCAGGAATTCTGCGTTATCATATGATGAAGGATGGATAGAACAGAGAAAAATTCTCTCGGGTACCGGGACTCGAACCCGGGTTTTCAGCTCTACCTGCTGACGCTTTATCCACTAAGCCACACCGGATTCCAATTCCGATGCCGGATCGAATCCCCTCAGTTTAAGTTCTACCTCTCAGTTTTCCTTTCTTGTGGCCTACCCTCATTTACTGTGTCACAGTCCCTTTTAGCCCCAAATATTTTCCTAAGCATCTTATTCTCGAACACCCTTAACCTCTATTCCTCTCTCAAAATCAGTGTCCAAGTTTCACAACCATACACAACAACCGGTAATATAACTGTTTTATAAATTCTAATTTTAAGGTTTTTTGAGAGCAGACTGGATGATAAAAGCCATTATTATTACTGTTATTATTATTATTATTATTATTATTATTATTATTATTATTATTATTTATTTATTTATTTATTTATTCGAATGACAGGCACATAGACAACTTATCTTTTACCTAAACACAACCTCAAGAGTAAAAAAATTAACTTAATATAACTTAAAATTAAATCTAAAGAAGGAACTAAACAAAATCCTTAAAGAACTAAAAACTAAGAAGTAAACAGAGACATGAGGCTTCTCGCTTCCCAGTTTATTATTATTATTATTATTATTATTATTATTATTATTATTATTATTATTATTATTATTATTATTATTATTATTATTCGCAGAACTGCACGCATTGTATTTTTAGTTGGTTACTTAACGACGCTGTATCAACTACTAGGTTATTTAGCGTCGATGAGATTGGTGATAGCGAGATAGCATTTGGCAAGATGAGACTGAGGATTCGCCATAGATTACCTGGCATTTACCTTACGGTTGGGAAAACCTCGGAAAAAACACAACCAGGTAATCAGCCCAAGAGGGGATCGAACCCGCGCCCGAGCTCAACTTGAGACCGGCAGGCAAGCGCCTTAACCGACTGAGCCACGCCGGTGGCTTTGTATTCTTCACCTGACATAATTAGGAACATTAAATCCAGAAGTTTGAGATGGACAGGGCATGTAGCACCCTAGATCATATATGTAACAGATAACTCTTCGCTACGTTAAAATCGGCAGCACTTTGAAGAGAACAACCGCCAGGATCGCCACCCGTCCGCCGTAAACGAACACGAGATGGCAGCACAGTCGCTAATACAATTCAAATGGGAATTATGACGTGACTCCTTATGTAACAACTAGATGGCAGCGTAGTAAACCTGACAAAAGTTGTTAACCTCAAAGCCTATAAGCCCCACATATATCTTACATATATGATCTAGGGTAGCACGTATGGACGAATCAAGAAATACATACAGAGTGTTATTTGGGAGGTCGGAGGGAAAAATACCTTTGGGGAGGCCGAGACGTAGATGGGAGGATAATATTAAAATGGATTTGAGGGAGGTGGGATATGATGATAGAGACTGGATTTATCTTGCACAGGATCGGGACCGATGGGGGGCTTATTTGAGGGCGGAAATGAACCTGCGTGTTTCTTAAGTCATTTGTAAGTAAGTATTATTATTATTATTATTATTATTATTATTATTATTATTATTATTATTATCATCATCTACAAAGAAGATAATGACGAGGTCGCTTTCGTAAATGTGTGTTATACCCTATTTGTTTTGGTCACCGAAATATGAGGGTGTGATACAACTTATTCCGAATCTCACCAGTCCGGTGGCATCAATGACGTCACTTTGCAACGAAAATAAGGAACAAAACTGCTGGAAGGATCGATGCTGTCATGGCGACTGTGTAAGTGGTTATCTGTGCTACGCTAGAAAAATTTTGCGAAATTTCCGTACTGCCATCTCGTTCAAAGAAAAGAGATCATAAACAACTTATTTCTTGAACCGGTAGTAATAACTGGTCCGTTGACATGTTCGCTCATAAGCCATTAACATATTGTTTTTACGTTGTGCTCACTACAAACAATACAGCAGAACACACCGCCATGACACAACAGTGCACGATGTCATTCGTCTGCTAATTCCCGCCCTATACAAGAACCAATCAGATTCAATGATGGCGGCTGATGGAGACTGCCACCACCTCTGCAAGTTGATGGCACCGGTGCGACACCGGTGTAGCATCAATGACGTGATCGGTGGAATTCGGAACACCGTGATGCCATCGGATTGCTCACCAGTGAGATTCGGAATACGCTCATAGACTAAAACACACCAGCAGTCGCCTTCGGTAGCGCAGTTGGTATAGCGCTGGTATTCTGTGCTCGAGGTTGCGGGTTCGATCCCAGACCAGGTCGATGGCATTTAAGTCTGTTTAAATGCGACAGGCTCATGTCAGTAGATTTACTGGCATGTAGAAGAACTCCAGCACACCGGCGACGCTGATATAACGTCTGCAGTTGCGAGTGTCGTTAAATAAACCATACTTTTTTTTACAGCAGCATTATTCTTAATTTGATATCGGCACATAAAGATGTAGAGAGGGCGGGCGGCAACTTGTGACAGGGCGCCGCTTGCAACTCACGTGCCGGGCGAGGCCGGCATACAGAGCGCCGCTCCTTCCCCAGAGTCCGGCCCGCGCGCTCCGTATAACTTTAGGCTGCCTCGCCTCCCCTGGAATAATGAGATGGTGATTGCATTGTCTGAGGCAAGCGGGAGGCAGAGCACTTCGCTCCGGTTACCTACGCGAGGCGGAGGTCCCTAGGGTCTGTCCCTCGGACCAGCTACACAGGGATGGACCTCGTTTCGGCGCTACGGCGAAGAAAATTGCCCTGAATCCAGATGTATTTCAGCAAAGAATTAAGGAACGAAAGGGTGGGGGGAGCGAAGGTGGGAAACGCTGGCGACTGCAAGGTGAGATTTCTCCCTTGTCTGGGATGAACTCGATCGATAATCCGACACGATACATCGGCGATACGGTTATGAAATGAATGGCAGCGTAAAACACTATTTACATAAAAGCAAAACACACATGGTTTTAGAATGTCGGTAATGCAACATTTTATAGGCTGTGGTAATAACCAAACATACGTGCAACTCTGTGATCACTAGGGCTAGGATTTTGATGAAATAGCATCTTTTTTCTAGTAAGCCAGAAACATAGCTGCTTTAGTATCTGTGTGTTATGTGATAAACTGAGTGTTTTAAGACATATTTGTTAGGGCATTTTTTTGCATTTTTTTTTTTTTTGCCTGTTTCAACTCATAAGAGCATCGTTTGCTTTATTCAGTCATTTTTTTTAGGCATTTTCATTTGATTTTGACCATAAATCCCCATTATTAATGTAAAATAATGTCTATTTCCTTTGATATTTTCTTTACATATCTTGTCCATTAATACTCATTACTTTGTATAATATTTTAATCGTTTTTCTACACAAATATTGCCATTAAAACGTAGTACACCCCACATAATAGGTCAGTCCAACCACCCCTTCCATATAGACTCCTCTATACCTGCTAATTCCAGATAAGAGTGGCCTTGTGGCAGACTAAATGGAAACTAAAAGTAAAATAAATCCATGCCGCTACAGCCTATGAAGGGCCAAGACTGACCAGCCGGTTGCTGACCTCACGTCCACATGCCGACGCAGAAGTGAACGATCATACATGGAAACTACATCAGATAAAATAATTAATTAAAGTGCACTACTTAGAAAAAATATGTAACATTTAATTTAATTATGCCTACTAGTCTAGATATTAAGTAGTACAAAACCTCTTTTCCTACTAAAGCAATTATGTAAGATCAATTTTAGGGCATTTTAAGGGCATTTTTGAAAGATATTTACGTCATAAATGCATTGTTTTAGGACTTTTTTCATGATTTATAGGTCATCAAAATCCTAGCCCTAATGATCACCATCTTCTTCTGCTATAATGCTGCAACTTAAATGCCTTGGCCTCCTTAATGGGGGCCGGACTAGGTGGCGCAAACGGTAGAAAAACAGAAAAAAGGAAAGAAAAACAGAAAAAAGAAAAAAAACTTCGGGAAAACGGTCTCTGCCGGTAAAAAAGGGGGAAAATACACTTGCGTTCAAACATACTTGACCCATACTAATCGATAGTAATCGATAATCTCTTTTGGAAAACGTATTTAAGGCCTATGTCTTTCACGTGTTAAATTTTATGTTACCTTGTTAACATGTTTTGGCCTGCTATTGGCCATCATCAGAACTGGTTGTTGCTGGTTTTGGCGCCTTTTGTTTTGTTTCTTGTGGGGGTGTTTTTGTGTAGTGCAATGTGGAGTCAAAGAGTGTGTGTGTTTTCTGAAATTGAGTTGTGTGTTGAGAATTTAATTTGGATATGTTTTGTGTGTTTGTATATTTTGTATTGTTCTAGTCTATACAAATATCATCATTGCCATTACTACCAAAATTACATATGCTTGCTTACAAATGACTTTTAGAGAACCCAAAAGTTCATTGTCGCCCTCACATAAGCCCACCATTGGTCCCTATCCTGAGCAAGATTATCCAGTCCCTAGCATCATATCCCATCTCCCTCAAAATCATTTTAATATTATCCTCCTATCTACGTCTCGGCCTCCCCAAAAGTGTTTTTTACCTCAGGTCTTGCAACTAACATTCTATATGCATTTCTGTATTCACCCATATGTGCTACATGCCCTGCCCATCTGAAAAGTCTGGATTTAATGTTCCTAATTATGTCAGGTGAAAATACAAAGCATGCAGTTCTGCGTTGTGTAATTTCCTCCATTCTCCTATAACTTCATCCCTCTTAGCTCCAAATATTTTTCTAAGCATCTTATTCTCAAACACCCTTAGCCTCTGTTCGTATCTCAAAGTGAGAGTCAAAGTTTCACAACCATACAGAACAACATGTTTTATAAATTCTAACTTTCAGTTGTTTTGAGAGGATACTGGATGACAAAAGCTTCTCAGTTGAATAATAAAACTTACATATGCATTAATAATAATAATAATAATAATAATAATAATAATAATAATAATAATAACAACGACAATAAGCATACTAATAGATCATAATATAAAACATTATATGTAACGAAATTTAAAGTTTATAATAATGATTAGAATATTTTATTTGGTTATTTTACAACGCTTTATCAATTGCTATGGCTATCTAGAGTCTGAATGAGATGAAGGTGATGATAATGCCAGCGAAATGAGTCCAAAGTCCAATGGACAAAGTTACTAAGCATTTGCTCTTAACAGGTTGAGGAAAACCCTGGAAAAAACCTCAACCAGGTAAGTTGTCTCAACCAGGATTTCAACTCCGTTCCGATAATGAAAAAAAGAAATAGATCATAATATAAGAAATCATACAGTAGGCCTACAGCAAAATTTATATTGAAATTTTGAACGCCAGTGTATTTCCCCCTTTTATAATAACAATGAAAATATTTTAATTGGTTATATTACAACGCTTTATCAAGTACATGGTTATCTATCGTTTGAATCAGATGAAGTTGATAATACCAGCGAAATGAGTCCAGGGTCGAACGCCGAAACTTACCCAGCATTTGCTCTTAATGGGTTGAAGGAAAATCCTGGAAAAAAAATCTCAACCATGTAACTTGTCTCAACCAGAATTTGAACCCGAGCCCGATAATGAGAATGAGGATGAAAATAATAATAATAATAATAATAATAATAATAATAATAATAATAATAATAACAATAATAATCTATACTAATAATAAATCTGTAGTCGAATTTTTTCTGGTAATTTTCCGTTTTCCAAAAATAATTGGTCCTAACATATATAATTAACCACCCTGAAACCGAAAATCGCTTTTTTTTTTTTAAATTTTTGTTTGTATGTCTGTCTGTCTGTCTATATGTTTGTTACCGTTTCACGCGATAATGGATGAACGGATTTCGATGAAAATTGGAATATAAATTATGTTCGTTGTAACTTAGATTTTAGGCTATATGGCATTCAAAATACATTATTTAAGAGGGGGGTTATAAGAGGGCCCGAATTAAATAAATCGAAATATCTCGCTTATTATTGATTTTTGTGAAAAATCTTCATAACAAAAGTTTCTTTAAAAATAATTTGCGATAAGTTTTATTCCTTGAAAAATTTTGATAGGACAGATATTTAATGAGATAAATGAGTTTTAAAATTAAAATAACTGCCATCTAAGGCTGTGTAATGAATTAAAAAACAAATGACTTCGTCTATAAGGGGCCTTGGACAGCAACAATCGAAAGCTATGAAAGATAGCCTACAGAGAATGTTTCTGTGTTTGTATAAAGTAATAAAGCTAAATTAACCGATTTGTATAATTAATTATTATTTCACCATTGGAAAGTGTAGTTTCTCCAGATGGACATAATGCTATAATGTTATTACAGTAACTTCTGATATAATATAATATAATATAATATAATATAATATAATATAATATAATATAATATAATATAATATAATATGTAATATTATATAATATAATTTAAGTTATTTGAAGGGTTCAGAACCATAGTGGGCCAAGCGCCATTTACTGAATACGTAGAAAACAAGGGTTAAAATTAAGTTATTACCATAATTCAATGGAAATCTATAACAAGTAAAATAAAATATACACATTAAATCTAAATGATGTCAATCTTCATTAAACTATGGTTGCATGTAATAAAAATTAAGAAACATGTTAAAGGAATTGTCATTGCACCAAATGAGTGTCTGTGGACCAAAATGATCGCATTTCAATTATTTGGATGCAATTTAAATTAAGTAACATATTAAACGATTTATCCTTGTATCAAACACGAATGTTCCCTGGATCAAATGTCCTATTTTAATTATGTAATTACTTTATATTAATTTCTAACGGGTGCAGCGGAGCTCACGGGTACGGCTAGTAATAATAATAATAATAATAATAATAATAATAATAATAATAATAACAAAAAACAATAGGTATTGTAAAAATATTACTGGAAAAGCATATTATACACAATCAATCTCAGTAACTTAATGAAAGCTTAATGAAAGTGTTAACCATTATCATTCAAATATTCAATTATATATTCATAGTGTTATTCTACGCCACAAAGCACCCGTTTCTCTTCAGGATAATCATGGCGATACATAAAACCCTTTTGTTTGCTTTTTGAGTTATGTGTACAAAAGAGATTTTAAAACTTTTTCAACTATGGCCGCTATGACGAAGTTCCAGAAAAAAAAATTGCAAACAAACAATAGAGTTATCGTTAAGTTAGCGATTTAGGTGCAGTTTGTGTTTGCGAGCGAGAGATATGGAAGAATGAGGACGGGGGCGGCGAAGTGACAGAACCTTCAGTTGTTTCCAACAGCAGACTCGTTGCTATGGGATGCAAATTAAACAGATCCAATAACGAAAACCAAAGTACAACAGATGCGATTTGAATATCCATGCTCAATAATGTTGTACAACTTCACCATACACATATATATTTCCTCCCGAGAGAGTAAAAATAATTGTTATACATTTCATGTCCCCTCATAAAGAAGAATCACACAACATGGCGATGTTTTTATTTTTGGAAGTCAAGTTTCAATTAAATATTGTGTCGAAATCGTGTTATATATAATTTGTACAATGCTAGAACACGAAGTATTTTAGTATCTCGTGTAGTCGTAACAACGTATATATGTGTCCACAAAGAAGCATTCGTTAAAAGCGTGACTAGAAATAAAAGAGTCGAACACCGCGCATCACTGGTTAACACAGCGGTTAACTTTGTTTTTACACCCACTGAATGCCTCGAAAACAATTACAAACTCAGCAATTCTACTTTACAAATGTTTTATTACAGTAGTCATAATATTGTGGTGAACATGGATTCTCACTTTATCTGGTAATTGGAACGCAGTTGCATTTTAGAAATCTTCTATCCTAATTGGAATCATCGTATGAATTCTATGTGTGAGGCCACGTATCAAATAACAGTTTCTTAATGATGGACTGTACTCCCGATTAAGTTTATCTACAGGGTGATTCAGAAGAAACAGGAAATATTTTAAAGGATGATAGTAGGCTTATTATGAGTGTAAAGTTCACATAAACATGTGTCCAGTTTTCAATGAGTGTCAAGATACAGCTGTTTGAATGTTGTGCATAGACAGACAGGCAGGCAGGCAGGCAGGGAGGCAGGCAGACTTCCAGAGTTCTGAGCGCTGAAAGAGGCTAAATTATATGAAAATACGCTAAATTTGTCTCTCAACAATACGAAAACCGTTTGACTTTCGATAGTATATTTTTGAAAATGTACTCTCCTCAGCACCTTGTACAGACGTGGACAAATTATTAGACCAAATTAATGATATGTGCAACAACGCTGTATTTATCGGCAGAAATAATGAACAAAAATGTATTTTGCACAGAAATAATGAACAGAAAATTGAGTCTGGACGTTACTAATATTTTGTGAACATTCCCTTATTCTTTATTAACACGTTGATTTTGCCAGGGATGCTGGAAACAAAAGTTTGACACTTTGTTTGAATATCAGCATCATTTAGCCAGATGTCAGACAGTGCTTAAATGAGTCCATGTTTTGTTGTAAGCCTCTTTTGTTCACTTTCTTCTTCAGTATAGGTCACAGATTTTCAATTTCGTTCATGTCCGGTCTTCTTGCAGGCCATGGGAGAACAGACTGTTGAATATCTTCTGCAGCATATAATTAAAACACCAGTAGTACCAACACAGCCAGACAAGATATACTTAACCATTGGACAAAAATACCGAAACATATAAACAATCATATTTACAACAATAGAGACTCTGTGAATTAGACTGATAGTTGATATGACGAATTATATTATGTTTCCAAGAAAAACGTTTTAGTCTAATAATTTGTCCACGTCTGTATAAATAGGGAAAAAATTAGAGTATAAAAAATGCGAGGTTTTTTACTGATAGATTTCATATGGAATAGGCCATATTGACATATGTGGTTTCTGCATGGAATGATAGCCCTTTATCAACAGTCCATGAAACTCGAATAAACTCATTTCGCTACAAATAGGGACTGTAATATTTCTGCAATCCCTGATTCATCTGTTACTATTGTCTGCAAGATACTTGAATTTCTCCACTTTTTCAGAGGAGTAAGATGTTAAAATCAGTTATATCACTTCCACCCTGTATTAAAATAATCATAATAAATGTATAATCTTGTGTATTGTGTTATGTTTTTTTTTTTAATTTTTTAACACCGAGAAACTTGTTACGGGAAATAGTCTCAGGATGGATGCTGATAACTAGGGAGCGGATTTTTATGTGCTAAAAAATTTAAATATATTTATTTTTTATGTGCTAAAAAGTACGAAAATATTTGCTAAAAATAAAAAAATATTTGTTTTTAATATGACAAAAATACCTTACTTAGCTTGGAAAAAAATGTTACTAGGTACTAACCAACCACACTTTTGTGCTAGTAGTTGGCCGAGAATTGCAATGAACAACAAAGGTCATCTCCAAATTCTCCATCACAAATGCATGCCGATTATCTCTGAACAACGACTTATACTGTGAAAACGATCTTTCCACATCACAGGACGTCAGACGTGCATATTTAAAGAGAGGAATGTCACAAACACAAACACCGTCAATTTCATCTACAGGCACACCCTCCAATACTTGAGCAACTTCACACATTTTTTTTATATCCACTGTTTTTCCCAAACACATTCTGGAATTTGTCCCTTAGTACTTGTGCTTCTGAACCTGGTAGCGAGTCTAGTTTAATTTTCACGGCACGCACCTCTCTGTTTCATACAACAGGTTTTTGGATGTTTCGAGTTTTATTATGGTGTCACACAAAAAGCTTAGATTTGCTAATAGGAAAGCCAAATCGTTTTTTAAACAACCATCTTTCAGTATATCTTGAATGATATCGATTGACGAAGACGATAACAGGGAATCACAACAAGACGTATTGCCTTACTTGATGGACATGAGCGAGAGGCGAGAGATTTGTTTAAATTAAATAATGTTCATACCCGAGCTCTTATCTGTTGTGTTTCACAAACAAAGCGTTGAATGAAATCATCTTCAGCAACAATAAACATTCCTAATTATGTGTTGCAGGGTCTCTCCTCCTTGTCGATGTTAATTTATTCTCTAATAATAACACTGATATGCTGCCTAGCAGTTCTCAGAACTTGAGGCGATACTATTACAAAAATGGATCACGGATATACCACACAGCGCTTAGAAACACGAAGCAACCAAGAATTCTGAAAAAGATAACGTACTTCTGAGTTACATAATTGATTTAGTTTTAAAATGTTAAAACGTTCTTGTAAAAAATTACGTAAGTAAAAAGACTCCAAGATTTATGTGTTTATAATAGATTTCCTGAAAATATGCATTTACATAATTTTTTTGTGAAAACATGTGTTTTATGTGAAATAAAATTCGGGTTTTAAACTTGAAACTTCATGTTCAGAATTTTTAACTTTGTTAATTGTATGTAGTATTATAATGTACCGAAGTACGCCGGAGAGAATTTTTCTCCGTTCCATTATTCTTTCATCGTATGATGACGCAGAATATCTGCATGGAAATATCATATGTACTTCGGTACATTATAATAATATATATGATATGCGTATATCACTTCGTGATTTAAGACGGCGCTTATTCCGTCGGATCCCGGCCAACTAGTCACTCATTACGAGTACACCTCAGCACATGTGTGGACTTCGGTCCTAGGTTCATAGATATCTATGACGTAGTGCAGAGGGCGGCCACCAGAAGGAACCCAAGAGTTGGAACTTAAAACTGAGACGATTCTTCCGACGCCGGGGTAGAATCCGGTGTGGCATAGTGGATAAAGCGTCAGCACGTAGAGCTGAAAACTCGGGTTCAAATCCCGGCGCCGGAGAGAATTTTTCTCCGTTCCATTACTCTTTCATCGTATGATGACGCAGAATATCTGCATGGAAATATCATATGTACTTCGGTACATTATAATAATACATATGATATGCGTAAATCACTTCGTGATTTAAGACGGCGCTTATTCCGTCGGATCCCGGCCAACTAGTCACTCATTACGAGTGCACCTCAGCACATGTGTGGACTTCGCTCCTAGGTTCATAGATATCTATGACGTAGTGCAGAGGGCGGCCACCAGAAGGAACCCAAGAGTTGGAACTTAAAACTGAGACGATTCTTCCGACGCCGGGGTAGAATCCGGTGTGGCTTAGTGGATAAAGCGTCAGCACGTAGAGCAGAAAACCCGGGTTCAAATCCCGGCGCCGGAGAGAATTTTCCTCCGTTCCATTACTTTTTCATCGTTTGTTAATTGTGTTTTATCACACGCAGAAATAATATTTAATTAGATAGAAATCCGCTCCTTACTGATAACTTTATCTTACGACAACAGAACTCTACACGAACTAATTTAGTGTCATTATACGATAGAGCGTGAAAACGGGATGAGCTTCATGTAGAACCTCCCGAGGCGGTTGTAACTGCTTTCCTGCAGAGTATTAATATTTTGTACACAGAGTTACGCGGTACGCTACATGGCAAGGCGTAGACAAGCGGAAATAACAAATCCGCAGAATACAGAGAGAGCGAACAGCAAACAGCACCCCGATGTGTGCCAAAGAGAACGGACGCGAATGTTCGGCTTGATCCCTCGAGTCTTTGCACGCTATGATTCATTTACTGGTCCTCTCCCTCCAATCCCCAAGGCATCTCCACGGATCACTCCGGAATGAAAAGCACGATCTGGTCTTGAAATCCGGACTAGATAAATGGCGGCTGTACATGGCTAGCAAGTATTAATTCATTAATCTTGGGTTCGATACCAGGCACGTTCGACGCACGCAAATAAACAGAGAATGGAATTGATGTTCCGGAGGGATCTAACCGGGGCCCTGAGGAGCGGATTGCGTTCCTATAGCGAGTGTGGCCTCAGGAAACATTGGTTCTGGTAATGGGTCGGCATTGGTTAGACAGAGAGAGCCAGGATTTACACTACGCAACGGTTCACTTCTACCTGAGGTTGGGGGGGGGGGTCAGAGGTCGGTCATAAGCTGCAGTGTGTGACCGGAATCGATTATATAAAGTGGTGTGCCACAGTGGAATTATTCTTAGTTTAATCTGGCGATAATTAGGTTAATACCGGGCAAGACAAACCTGTAAATTGTGTCTTAAAGCTCTCTTGACTCCTTTCTCGATGTAGGCCTATGCATTAACAACGTCTCCTTGGGAGAAAATCTTACCGTAACACAAATAAGAGTTTGCATCGATTTCCCACTGTTATTTCCACCGCAATTTTTAAACTTTTTGAAAGCGCCATCCACTTTTGGACCAGGCTTTTGTCCACTTACCGTACCATACATGCATACATACAACAATACATGCATGCATACATACATGCATGCATACATACATATATGCATACATACATACATACATATATGCATACATACATACATACATACATATATGCATGCATACATACATACATACATTCATACATGCATGCATGCATACATGCATACATACATTCATACATGCATGCATGCATACATACATACATACATACATACATACATACATACATACATACATACATACATACATACATACATACATACATACATACATACATGCATCCATACATACATACATACATACATGCATGCATGCATACATGCATACATGCATCCATACATGCATACATACATGCATGCATACATACATATATGCATGCATACATACATACATGCATGCATATATACATACATGCATACATGCATACATACATACATACATACATACATACATACATACATACATACATGCATGCATGCATGCATCCATGCATATATACATACATGCATGCATACATGCATACATACATACATACATACATACATACATACATGCATCCATACATACATACATGCATACATGCATACATACATACATGCATACATGCATCCATACATACATACATGCATGCATACTTGCATACATACACACAGGCATACATGCATGCATGCATGCATACATGCATACATACATGCATGCATACATACATACATGCATACATACATACATACATACATACATACATACATACATACATACATACATACATACATGCATACATGCATACATGCATCCATACATGCATACATGCATACATGCATACATACATACATGCATACATACATACATACATACATACATGCATGCATACTTGCATACATACACACAGGCATACATGCATGCATGCATGCATACATGCATACATACATACATATATACATACATACATACATATATACATACATACATACATACATACATACATACATACATACATACATACATACATACATACATACATACATTCATACATGCATGCATGCATACATGCATACATACATTCATACATGCATGCATGCATACATACATACATACATACATACATGCATGCATGCATACATGCATACATACATTCATACATGCATGCATGCATACATGCATACATGCATACATACATACATACATACATACATACATACATACATACATGTATTAATTGTACAACTTTGATAACAAGTCACGGTAATATAAAATCATATTTACACAAGTATAAAATTATAGACAACCCTATGTGCACTTGTAATACAGCAGAAAAATCAGTGGATCACCTTATACTGTATGTGATTGTAAATTAATAGAGCAGGAAAGAGAAACTTTGAAAGCAAAAGTTCTACGGTTAGAAAATTGGCCAGTCAACAGAAATAAACTGATCTCAGAATATACAACAAACTTCATTACATTTGCTAATAGTATAGATTTTAACAAGTTACAACGAAAAGAATAATTTGTAAGAAAGTAACTGTAATATTTAGTTAACATAGCATGTATACCAAGTTAATATCATTGCATGTAATATTACTCCATAGTAATAGAGCATGAAGATTGAGTTAATAAAATAAAATTAAAAAATACATATATGCATACATGCATACATACATGCATGCGTCCACACCTGTGGAGTAACGGTCAGTGCGTCTGGCTGCGAAACCAGGTGGCCCGGGTTCGAATCCCAGTCGGGGCAAGTTACCTGGTTGAGGTTTTTCCGGGGTTTTCCCTCAACCCAATACGAGTAAATGCTGGGTAACTTTCGGTGCTGGACCCCTAATTCATTTCACCGGCATTATCACCTTCATTTCATTCAGACGCTAAATAACCTAGATGTTGATACAGCGTCGTAAAATAACCCAATAATACATACATACATACATACATACATACATACATATATGATGAACCGTAAGTGATGTCATTATTTTCAAGAGGTTACTCTTTTAGAAATTTCAGACAAAAAAGTTTAAAACAATTTTGCTCGTTTTTCCTTCCTGTTCGAGATAAATATTGTTTTATATGAAACATTTCATAGCGTGTTATGGGAAAGCCATTGATTTAATTCCCAATATGCTCAGTCAGTTTAAGAGAACAGTTTATTATGATAATAAATTATTGAAAGAATTTTAGTTTTGTCTTTAAAATGTGAAGAAATTTGATACGAACAAATCTAACTTTTCGTTCTGCAAAGCTGTTGTACACAGTTATATTACCGGTTGTTCTATATGGTTGTGAAACTTGGACTCTCACTTTGAGAGAGGAACATAGGTTAAGGGTATTTGAGAATAAGGTGCTTAGGAAAATATTTGGGGCTAAGAGGGATGAAGTTACAGGAGAATGGAGAAAGTTACCCAACACAGAACTGCACGCATTGTATTCTTCCCCTGACATAATTAGGAACATTAAATCCAGATGTTTGAGATGGGCAGGGCATGTAGCACGTATGGGCGAATCCAGAAATGCATATAGAGTGTTAGTTGGGAGGCCGGAGGGAAAAAGACCTTTAGGGAGGCCGAGACGTAGATGGAAAGATAATATTAAAATGGATTTGAGGGAGGTGGGATATGACCATAGAGACTGGATTAATCTTGCTCAGGATAGGGACTAATGGCGGGCTTATGTGAGGGCGGCAATGAAAGCCAGTTAGTAAGTAAGTAAGTAAAGCAATTGTACAATGTTACATTTGTTCGGATCAAACTTCTGTATAGTTAGACAATAAAACTAATATTCTTTTAATGATTTATCATCATATACACTGCCCTCTTAAATAGACTGAGTATGTTGGAAATTAAATCAACGGCTTTCCCAAAACAGACTATGAAATGTTTTATATAAAACAATTTTTATCTCGAAGAGGAAGCAAAAACAAATAAAATTTTACTAAACTTTTTGTTTTCAAACATCTCAAAGAATAACCCTCTGAATGAATAAAATTACTTACGGTTCATATATAAAATCTTTGCAATGGCAGGACCGTTAACTCAACGTTTTCGGTCTCGACTCCATGAGCGTGGCTCGCAGATATCGCTAGCGCCAAGAGTTGTAGATCATTTAGTCTGTCGAACTATCCGAGTGGTGATGATGATGATGATGATGGTGATAAATGATGGTTATGAATAAACCTGATGACCTATAAATCATGGAAAAAATGTCCTAAAACAATGCATTTATGAACTAAAAATCTTTCAAAAATGCCCTAAAAATTGATTTTACATAATTGGCTTAGTAGGAATATTAATGTTCAGACTAGTAATTAAATCAAATTTTAGTACCAACCAACATTCAAGTTTATTTAATTTTCATAATTTTTCTAAGTGATACACTTTAATTAATTATTTTACCTGATGTAGTTCCATGTAGTCCACCGCAAAGCCACTCCGGAACTAACAGGTATAGAGGAGTCTATATTGAAGGGGTGGTTGGACTGATCCATTATGTGGGGGTGTACTACGTTACAATAACAATATTTGTGTAGAAAAACGATTAAAATAATAAACAAAATAATGGGTATTGATTGAAAAAATATGTAGAGAAAATATCGAAGGAAATACAGTAGAACTTAGTTATAGCGACCTCGTTTTGTGCAACACCTCGCCTATAACGTCAAATATTCTGCGGTCCCAACTAATTCCCCATAAGACATGCTTATCTACCTCGCTTAATACGACAAACGCATATGCGTCTACCTCGCATATAACGTCATTTTCAACCTCAGTTTGGAATAAGATTTTCTAAGAACCAAAGTATTTTAAGAAATTTTGTTGAAATCTGACCCTGACAAATTCTTTACAGTCCCCTTCTGTCATAGACCTCTGGAATGCAGGCGGATTCCCCACCCCATTGTAACCTGCCCGAATTCATGCGGTATTAGATCAGTTTCGACAGGAAGTTTTCACTACGTGCACGCATTTTAACGCAGTATGGCCACTAAAAGAAGTGAGTGACGTTTTAGAAGTCATTAGAATTATGAACGTGTTCTATGAAGCTAGGGAAGGGAGCAGTGAAATTGCAACTGAAATTATGAACATAGAACGTAATTTAGCCCTAGAAAGTGTGTATTGGGCAAGTAGAAGACAACAGTGTAAAATGACTGATTACTTCACTTCTAAGTAAAGTAGTTTGGTGAGTATTGAACAAACTGTTTTAATACACAATACTGTATTTATAATTGTAGGTCTACGTGTATTTTATTATGTTCATTGTAGGCTTAAAAGTTAATACATTTAATCTAAAATAAGTCTAATTAATTTTGTTATTTTTCATTTTCCACCTCACTAGATTGATAATGTGAATCTCGGTTACTACGACACTCGTTTATAACAACATAATTTTTAAGGTCCTTTGGATATCGTTATAACCAAGTTCTACTGTAAATAATATTTTACATTAATAATGGGAATTTATGGCCAAAATTAAATGAAAATACCCCAGAAATGACTGAATAAAACAAAAAATGCTCTTATGAGTTGTAAGAGGTAAAAAATGCCGTAACAAATACGTTTTAAAACACTCAGTTTAGCACATAACATATACAAAAACTAAAGCAGCAATGTTTCTGGCTTACTAGAAAGAAAAAAGCTGCAATTTCTTCAAAATCCTAGCCCTAGTCATGAATGAATGTTGGGATGTGACAAGAGAAAAGGAGTACCCAGAGAAAACCCCTATGTTGTCTAAAACACGGGATTGTTTAAAACAAGTTTTAAAGAACAATAAATTGTCACGAAGTATTCAGAACTTGTAATCGAGAACTGTGTCATCTGCATGACACCGATTATTTGACACAAAACATTTTATTTGTCACACTACTCCGTACACATTTGAGTTTTATTTACATACAATTGTGCCTGTTTACTCAGAATTCAGCTGCTATTAAGAACACTTAAGCGGTGTAAACATGTCAGATCCTTCAACACAATCATTATGGGCTTCTGGAATAGTTGTGGTACACAGCTGACGTGGCCATTGTATGAAGAACACGCTGTAGCGTATGAAATTGGATGTGACCTATCAGGTGTGTCTAGACTGGGTAAGCCAGTGCGTTGAAAATCGATGGACTTGTAGCGTATTAAGCACGCATACCAGAAGACGATTATGCACTGCGACCGCAACCACTCTCAGAACACAGCATTTAGTGCACGCAGTCTAATGGAATGTTAGAGTTGTGGAGTTGTAAACTTGTGTAATGGCACACAAGTGTTACATCGTCCCCCTCTCACCGGTACGATCTTGCTTACATCATTTCATTCAAACTCTCTTGTCCTTATATAATGTCAGTATTAATATAATATAATATAATATAATATAATATAATATAATATAATATAATATAATATAATATAATATAATATATTATAATATCGTATCGTATCATATCATATCATATCATATCATATCATATCATATCATATCATATCATATCATATCATATCATATCATATCATATCATATACATGCAACACTTGTGTAGAAATAAATTTAAGATGTGAAGGAGCAAGTTATGAGAGCATGACTTGACAAATTTCCCTGTAACGTACTCGTACATCTTACATATTTAAGAGACTATAATAATACTGTAAAATGGGGTAACTTTGCACCATTTTCTAGTTAAAAATTTGTTTCCAGTCTGTATGTAGTCTTTAAATGTCTAACTTTGAGATGGGAATTTATTTTATACGTTCTAGGGGCATGCGGGAATGTATTTATACAGTCATATCTTCGGAAATAAATGTCTTTTGAAATTTATAATCTGCCAAAAATTGGTGACAAAGTTTTAAGAGGGGTGGTGCAAAGTTTGCCGCTGCTGGTGTTACATTGCACCATACACGTGTTAAAAAATTAAATATACTGTATCATGAACAGAAAAAATAGAAACACAGATTCAAAAACTACTATAAATAGTAACACGAATAAAACTTTTTTGAAAAAAAACTACACAGAAATTTCAATATAAGTGATTACATTCTTCTAAAATGTTGGTTTCAAAAATATTTTCAGTTCTTTCGAATGACAAGCCGATTCAACAGCACGTGAATGACTGTAAACAATTATGCGTATTATTTTGTGTCAAGTTCTGGAATGGAATATAAGCAAGCCCTTTGTTGAAACTACTTTCTTGGGTGAATTTAGTCTGAAAATTGTTGCGCTCTTAACTATTGTAAACCTACTTTCCATGGAGCTTCTGCAATTTCAAAACTCTTATGAAATGTTAATAATTACGAATACAAATGAAAATGTATAAGAATATAAATAATTACAAACAAAGCTATTAAGTTCATTTGTTCAGCTCACATGTGAGAGCCCGCTGTGTTTATCAAACTCTAAAGCCATTCAATTGTTTTCTTGGGAGTTCTTGTCGCTTCCGCTAGGCTGCGTGCACGTTGGTCATCTCGTAAATTAACTACTATCTTTGTTGGAGACGCGTCGGCAGTTGTTTTTTATTATATTTCTCCCAGCAATACGTTGAGGAGTGCAGATAACGACTCCAACAATTCAGAGACTGGGAGCGAGGTCGTGACCCCTTACATCCGGCCAGCTTCCAGCGACACAAAGGAACGCATTACTGCAGGGTCATTTTCCGACAACCGACCCCAAATAATGAAGTCCTCTTATGCAAAACTTGATACGTTTAATTACAACTGATAAGGCGAAAGGAGAAAGGTGTGTATGTATCTGTTTTCATTGTTTGAGTACTGCAAATTACAGAGAATCTGGTGTTAAAAAATACTATCCAGCGTTTATGCATATCATTGTAAGCTTCTGGTTAGTGGTCGGAATTAAATTTAACATTTTATTTATTTGTTTATTTATTTATTTATTTATTTATTTGTTTAAATTTAAATATATACAGAATAAAGAATATAATTACAAAACAAACAAGAGAAATAGGAATAAAATAATACAAGCAATATAAAAAGAAGATACAGTAGTATTAACAACATTTGAGACCGAATGAGCAGCGCTCGTGCTCGGTCGCAGTTCAGATATAATATTAAAATAAAAA
This sequence comes from Periplaneta americana, assembly GCF_040183065.1. Classification (NCBI taxonomy): domain Eukaryota; kingdom Metazoa; phylum Arthropoda; class Insecta; order Blattodea; family Blattidae; genus Periplaneta; species Periplaneta americana. The sequence continues at coordinate 191,613,955 of NC_091119.1, read as the reverse complement.
AAATAATAATAAAAATAAATAAGTATAATAAAATAGGAACTATAATATAATTACAGCGACAATGGAATTATATAATATAATATTAACACCAGAGAAGAATAATATCTCACGTGAAAAGTAGGACATATATATATTTCAAAATTATAGAATACAAATATAATATAGGTTGATTAATTCATACACATAGGCTATAAATTTATTTAATCAAAATTGAAGATATTAACACGTTTCTAATTTTCTTGTTATATGTTAGTGGGTACATGTTAGAAGTTCTGGGTGTAATTTAGTTAAAGCATTGTACAACCGAGGGCCAAAATTTATGCTATGCTTTAGACCAGCAGACGTGAGACATTTAGGTTCTACTAATGTTGAATTAATATTTCGTTTTGTGTCATAATTGTGTGTCTGTAATACAAACTTATTACGATTTTTATGATAAAATTTTAACAGCGTATACTTATAAATTTGTTCAATATTAAATACATTAAATTCAGAATAAATTAATTAGTTGGATAATCGAAACGTTTTTAGTTACTGAAAATCGGTGTCCCAAAAATGAAACATACTTCTACATGATTATTTTACATTTTTCACAATTAGACTACGCTCTCTTTCCATGTTGGGAATGATTTTTCTGTTTATAGTTTATTTCTCTGAAAAATTAAGGATTACCTGAAAGAAATCATTTATCAGACACGTTTATGTATACTGAGCTGCAAAAGAAATGCCGATACGAAATTATATCGTTTTACGAGGACTTTAGCAAATATGGCAAGGTAAAAAACTATTTTCCTGAGATTAGTTTTTTTCAGAAACATGTAATTAATACTTTTATAACATGTTCACGTTATTATTTAATATTAATTGATTTAAAATTATTCATATACTTTTATTTTACAACATTAATGAGAATACAACTTTTGTTATCATACATAAAAATACTGCTGAGTTAGATTTTATGAAGGAAGCTGTATTTGCTGAAATAAGAAAGTGGTTTTCAATTAATGGATTTATTGTTAATGATGAAACAACCCATATGTTAACACTAAGTTTGAAACAAACCCAAAATAATGTGATAAATGAATCTGTAAAGATGCTGGATATGTATCTGGATCCTAAACTAAGGTGGAACAGCCATGTCAGTTATGTTGTAAAAGAATTTCTAGAGCAATTTATCTCTTGAGAAGTCGCATGTACAAGATTCCCAAACATTATTTAAAACAAGTTTATATGCACTAATTGAAAGTGTTATTAGATATGGATTAATTTTCATATGAAAATAGTTCTGATCTTCCAAACATTCTGTTAGTGCAGAAAAAGGCAGTTCGTATTTTAACAATGTCACCACCCAGATCTCAAAAATGAAAAGATTATGACAGTCTACAATCTATATATTTTTTAACTTTTAATGTATGTAAACAAGAATATTACTAATTATACAAGTATAGTAGATCCGCATCGCTATGAAACCAGAAATAATGATCAATTAAACGTACCACTTGTCAGGTTGCAAAAAACACAACAAGCTATGTAATTACTGTAATAAAAGTATATAATAAGATACCAACAAATATAAAGGCACTTAATGAAACACAATTTAAACTTCAGATTAAGAGATGGCTACATAATAAAGTGGAGGGAAAAATACAAGCTGACGAGAGATCTTCAAGATGCCATCGTCACCACCATAATAAAATTTTCTTTAGCGATATTTCATCAGCATCTTTATGGCGTACATTCAATTTAAATTACACTTGGTTCTATTTTTTTTTCTTATGTCTTATTCACTTTTGTCTGAAACCTGTTTATATAATTTTTCATTTTAAATTTTATTGTGAGCTATTCTGTGTCGCAGGGCAAACCCAAAATATTGGGTCAGACTACTAAATTAAATTAATGAATGAATTTTTTGAAAATGATGTGGTATTTTAGTTAAATTTTATTATTTTTTACTCTTTTAATATTTTAAATATTGACACATTGTTTTTTATATTATTACATTGACGAAGTCTTCTACTCTTGTACCTTCAGGCAAATAAAGAATATGAATATGAATATACTACACGAAAATAGTGAAACTGCAGTTTAACTTATATGGTATTCCACAGCCTTCCTTATTATCCATGGATGCTGTCTGTTACCTTTCATCAATTTTATTAGAAATATAAAATATAAAATGTTATTATAAATACAGATACAGAACTGAAATTTGAATCTAATTGAAACATTTAACTACACATTTCTCCTTTACATGGAATAAAAACTCTTTAGAAAATTCAGGTCAGTTCAGATGTGCTTGTATAATTATTTCATACATAATTTATTTTATTGAAGACATACACGAACAAGCTGAATGCTGTAATGATAACAGAGCAATAATGGAGTTTATATGCAATGCCTTGTGGGTACCTCAATTTCTATTGTTTCCTAAGCAAAGTCCTCGTAACTCGATATTTAAAATCGATAGCGACTTCGACTCAGCATTTATTTTTCAGCCCAGTGCACATAAAATTTACCAATGGATTTTTAAATAATGTATTAAAAAGTTGTTGTATGACTTATACAAGGAATGCATCTTATTTAAGAACTATTTACACAATAAATGGTGAACCATTAGAATGAATAGTGTGTAAAAGATCTATTTTACTTCTCATAATCACTCATTTACTATAACAAATAACGGTTTAGAACATCAGGGATCCATTATTCGGAGCTAAAAAAATTTACAGACTTCTATTTAATTGTCACGAACGTGTGAAATTAAAATATAACTCAATAATTTGGTATCCCACTTGTAGATCATATAGTAATCAAATTCATAAAAACTTTAAAAACGATTTTAAAGATATCTTTATTTTTTAAATATTATTATTCAGCTTTCCGAACGACCTACTGAACAACAATCAGTTCGGATTCACACCAAAGAAGTCCACAGAAGATGACGTACTAACAGTTTCGAAATGGATGGAAGACATTTTTTATTGCAAGTCCATGGGTTTACTAATTTCTTTAGACATAGGCCTATCTGGTGCTTTCAACAAATGCCTGGTGACCAAAAATTTTTTACCAATTCAAGGAAAAGACTATCCAAAACATCTTCATGAACTAGCTCAAAGCTATTTCTTGAACAGGAAAATAGGAGTACAATCAATTATTTGCGGAACAACTATAACCTGGGATTTTGTGAGAGGTTGTCCTCAGGGATCCACGTGTAGTCCTATGTAAATAAATATAAGGATAGAGTATGTCCACGAGTGGGCCTGGGTTTAAATCCTATTTAGTTTTACTTTCGAGATTTTCCCTAAACCAAATGAAACAGAATTATTGGGTAACTTTGGACTTCGGACTCATTTCGCCATCATTATCACAGTCCAGGTTAAGTTCACGGCGCATTGTGCTGTATTCGTACAAGAGTGCGGCCGTCCGGCGACAATTATTTATCATTCACTGAACAGGAGTGGCAAGAACAGTAAAGGCTCATTCACAATGAAAATTAAACATAACGTAAGCGTTAACTTAAGAATATAAACGTTACGGTAAAATCAAAAAGTCATACCATCATTCACGATGGGAACATAAACATAACAGCAAAAATACTTGGTAACCATGGAAACATAACAACGACGCCATATCCTCATATTCTGTCTTATACTTCAGCGCTCCACGATTGTGTTCTGTTTGCAAAACACGTAGCGGTAAGGATAAGCATGAAAGTTTGGAGTTTGCAAACTTTCATGTTAACATCTTACGGTAATGTTTATGTCAATGCTTATGTGAATCATTGTGAATGATCCCATTTGGTAGCCTGGGCGCAAACTTCTGTGTTTATGTTACGGTTATGTTTAATTTTCATTGTGAATGGGCCTTATGTCTCAGGCTGCAGTACAAGCCTTCGGGTCTCTCCTCTCTAAAAAAAAAAAAAAAAAAAAAAGATAGAGGAAGATTCGTAATGAAAGAAAGATACCAGTATGGAAAAAGAGACAGATCAAGATAGTTAAAAATGGGTACAGATAAAAAAATGGGGAGACAAGATAGATAACAGAGTAAAAGGGAGAGAAATTGAAAAGCAGAAAAGAAACCAGGGGGAATATAAAGGGAAATACAGAGATAGAGTCAAACAGATGAAAATGCAATAAGAAAGAGAGAACTGGAGAAAAACTGAGAGAAATAGAGTGAAAAATGGGGAAATAAAGAGACAGAGGCAGAATGAGATGCAGAGATAAAGAGAAATAAATATTAAAGTATATGCAAAGATAAAGTTACGCTGATAGGTAGGCCTACAGAGAGATAGACACAAATATGGGTGGAAATAAAAAGATACCGTATTCACTCATATAGAAAGAGAAAGAAGTGGTTAAAGAGATTAAGTGATGGAGAGAGTTTGAGAGATGAAGAGATAGAAACAAAGAGAGACAAAAATATGGGTGGAAATAAAAAGATATCGTATTCATTCATATAGAAAGAGAAAGAAGTGGTTAAAGAGAGTAAGTGATGGAGAGAGTTTGAGAGATGAAGAGATAGAAACAAGGAGAGACAAAAATATGGGTGGAAATAAAAAGATACCGTATTCATTCATATAGAAATAGAAAGAAGTGGTTAAAGAGATTAAGTGATGGAGAGAGTTTGAGAGATGAAGAAATAGAAACAAAGAGAGACAAAAATGTGGGTGGAAATAAAAAGATACCGTATTCATTCATATAGAAAGAGAAAGAAGTGGTTAAAGAGAGTAAGTGATGGAGAGAGTTTGAGAGATGAAGAGATAGAAACAAAGAGAGACAAAAATATGGGTGTAAATAAAAAGATACCGTATTCATTCATATAGAAAGAGAAAGAAGTGGTTAAAGAGAGTAAGTGATGGAGAGAGTTTGAGAGATGAAGAGATATAAACAAATAGGGGTGTACAGGTATGTACATAGGAGTCAGTGATAGATCGATAGACTGACAATGAAAGATAGAGATAAAGATAGGGGCAGAGAATAGCTGTTTTCCGCTTCGATTTGCTTCTCTAAGAGCTGATAAAGATAATATTTATTAAGCAGGCAAGTTTCTCGTCGACTTTGTAAAACTTCAATATATTTATTCCCTCCTCAGTTGGGGTAGTGAACTGCGCTTCCCTGTGGCCAGGATTTCCAAATGGGGCGAGATGCCACGTGCGCATGCCCATACATCGGACAACATTGTCAATACAAATGTAGTGGATTGGGCGAAAGAGTCCTTTCTCTCTCTATACCCCTCTTTTTTATCTTTTCATTTCACTGAAAGGTTGATGCACAAGTAACAGAAGAGAACGCATCGTTGTAGCTTATGTGTCATGTGATGCTGTCCCTCCCCACTGAGCCAAAGTTATCTACGTTACACAATACATACGAGGGGTCAAACGCGACACAAATGGCACGGAACAAGTCCTATACCAAATCTGTACTCACATATTGGTTTACGAAGTACGATGCAATTGATACACTGTGTTCCCTTTTGGTAAGACTTCAGGATAGAATCTATTACTCTTCGTTTCCTTGTTTTATCAAAATTAACAATCTACCTGTTTCACCTTTATTTCATGAGTTTACTTACATACGATTATATAGAAATCTGTGATATTATTACGTATTTTTTCCGGTAATGGAATGTAGGCCTATCTACACCATAACATTATATCGATATTTTTATGTGGTCCGTTGTCACGCAACTCTGGGTCTTGTCTTCTCAAGAAACAGATTTCTGCAGTAAGCTGTACGGGGACATCATTTCATTTTTACTTACATTTCTAATACAGGGACATCATTTTATTTTTACTAACATTTTTAATATTAACCTGTCTATACCTTTAGAGAACCGGAAACACCGCTTGCTCCCCCCTCCAAGACTGGAGTTCGATGATACTGGCGTAAAACACAAATCACTCTACTAGGTAGAGGATGGAAGAAAAGTAGTTCATCCATTTACGTAAACTAGGAAATATCGCGATTCTGAGTTTGATAATTTTCATTAGGTTTTTCTTTAATCAAAGTACAGTACTGTATTAAGAATAAGTGTTTTTACTCACGAAGTGAGTTATCCATGCGAACGTATTCATTATGCAGTGTATACTCTCTACAGCACATTAGCGTACAATATAGAGAAAGAAGTTAAATTGAAAAATAATCATAATATGAATATTTAAACACAATTTTGAAAATGGTGGCCGTTCATTTCGATACAGGCTTCAGTTCTTTTGTGCATATTATCGCACTATAGACTATTGCATCTAATTCCAATTGCCAGTTTCGTCCTTCGTACTAGTAATTCATGTTGAAATAATTCTGTACCTACTCTACGTATTGTGAATTCAATCTTCACTTCTGCCCGACCCGAAAATATAAAATTACTCAGACATGCTATCTACTGTCCGTCCAAGTGGTTATGCCGCAGGATTGTAGAAAGGGAGGAAATCACGTGACAGTTAATTACTTAACGAGGCCCTTTTATTTAAGTTAAATTAAACAGCTGTATAATATTACGTAAACGTCCAATTCCTAAGAGAAATTAATGTTTTCAGAAAAGAGCTAAGACAGCCCAGCTTTTACTGAGGGGCGAGCATAAGCAGGTGGGGGAAATCGGGATGCGACGTAGGCAAACGGACAGTACGTGTGCGAAAATATGATTCAATATTGAAAGCTCTTTCGTCACTGGAAAACGCGAACATATTTCTGGAACGTACTATACTCAGTAACTCAGTACTGCTTACTGTCTGCGGTCTTGGTTCTGTGTGGAGTTGGAACTTCCTTAGTAGAAGGGGTGGGAGTGAAGTACATTCAAAAACTCAGGTACAATAAAAATTGAAGTAAAAATAAAATGATGTCCCTGTATTAACCTGGCTATACTTTTGGATCAACGATTAAGAACCGGAAACACCGAATGCTACATCCTTCTACGACTGGAGTTCGATGATACTGAAGTAATATACAAACAAATCACTTTACTAGGTATAGGAGGGAAGAAAAGTAGTTCATCCATTTACGTAAACTAGGAAGTATCACGATTTAGAATTTTGATAATTTTCATTAGGTTTTTGTTTAATCAAAATACAATACAGTATTAACAATGAGTGTTTTTACTCACGAACTGAGCTTTCCATGCGGACGTAATGCAGTGTATATTATACTGTGTACAACACATTAGCGTACACTATAGAGAATGAAGTTAAATTGAAAAATAATCATAATATGGATATTTAAACACTTTTTTAAAATGGTGGCGGTTCATTTCGATACAGGCTTCAGTTCTAATGTGCATATTATCGCACTACAGACTACTGTACGTAATTCCAATTACCAGGTCCGTACTTCCTATCAGTAAATCATGTTTAAATAATTCTGTACCTACTCTATAAAAGAGACCTTATGTACTGTAAATTCAATCTTCACTTCTGCCCGATCCGAAAATATAAAATTACTCAGACATGCTATCTACTGTCCGTCCAAGTGATTACGTCGCAGCGTCGTAAAAAGGGAGGAAATCACGTGATAGTTAATTACTTAACGAGGCCCTTTTATTTAAGTTATTTTAAACAGTTGTATAATATTACGTAGACGTCCAATTCCTAACAGAAATTAATGTTCTTAGAAAAGAGCTAAGACAACCCAGCCACTAGCATTTACAGAGAGGCGAATAGAAGCAGGTGGGGGAAACCGGGATGCACGTAGGCAAATTGAAAATGATGCAATATTGAAAGCTGCTTCGTCACTGGAAAACGCGAACATATTTTTCGAACATACTGTTTACTATGATCATAAGGCTACTATGACTGTATATGCGGTCTTGAATCTGTGTGGAGGACAGTTGAACTTCATTAGTCGAAGGGGTGGGAGTGAAGTACATTCAAAAACTCAGGTACAATAAAAATTGAAGTAAAAATAAAATGATGTCCCTGTACTTATTTTAATCGGTAAAACCGCAAGTCACGAAATACAAAGTTTTGGAGAACACAAAAAACAGTTTAAAAGAAATGCATGAGTTAACAATTGGAATAGGCTATCTTGAATGGGAAGTGTTGGTAAAAATATAACGAATATTTCTGTATGCAAAAGGATATTTTTTGAATATAAGATGACTCACTATTCATGTTTGAAAATGTTTGATTTATGGGGTTTCTCAAAATCTAGTAAAGATTTAACAAAACAATCCCTTTATTTCATGAAATAATTGAAAGTTTGGTTCAAAAATAATACCATGGGATGTTAATAAATACAATACAATGAAAAGAAATGAAAATATAAATGATTGGGAAATCAAAACATTAATCCCCATTTCAGTTTGGTTGATAGGCCTTCCCCTCTACCCACACTCTCCACCATCAGTGAAGGGGAAGATGCTACTATCCAGCTTACTAACGTTCGACTAATTAACTTGCAACATAGTGAAAAATTGTATTATTGAAAATGTTTACCGGTAATCGAGACTCTATACTAACCGTTTATATTTCATCTTATTGCTGTTTATATCAACTGGCACATGAAAAAGCTACTGAGAGCAGAAGGTAAATGTTTTCTCCACCGCTAGTTGCTACTCTACAGCATACACAAAGGGACAATCTGCACTGTGTCGCTCCCCCCTGACTTCATAATACAAACTAACATTTCTTAATTTAATTTTTAGTTGAAAATATTGTAAGAACGACACTAAAATATACTCAAACATGTAATTGTTAAATATCTGTGCCTCTCTACTTTATATTAACTTATGTACAGGGACATCATTTTATTTTTACTTCAATTTTTATTGTACCTGAGTTTTTGAATGTACTTCACTCCCACCCCTTCTAGGTACTAATGAAGTTTCAACTGTTCTCCAGACAGAATCAAGACCGCAGATAGTAAACAGTACTGAATGAGTATAGTACGTTCCAGAAATATGTTCGCGTTTTGCAGTGACGAAAGAACTTTCAATATTGAATAATATTTTCGCAAAGGTACTGTCCGTTTGCCTGCATCGCATCCCGATTTCCCCCTCCTGCTTCTGCTCGCCCCTCTGTAATAGCTGGGCTGTCTTAGCTCTTTTCTGAAAACATTAATTTCTGTTAGGAATTGGACGTTTACGTAATATTATACAACTGTTTAAAGTAACTTAAATAAAAGGGCCTCGTTAAGTAATTAACTGTCACGTGAGTTCCCCCTTTCTACGATCCTGCGGCATAACCACTTGGACGGACAGTAGATAGCATGTCTGAGTAATTTTATCTGTGCGGGTCGGGCAGAAGTGAAGATGGAATTTACAGAATTATTTCAACATGAGTTACTAGTACGAAGGACGAAACTGGCAATTGGAATTAGATGCAATAGTCTATAGTGCGATACTCTGCACAAAAGAACTGAAGCCTGTATCGAAATGAACGGCCACTATTTTCAAAAATGTGTTTAAATATCCATATTATGATTATTTTTCAATTGAACTTCATTCTCTATATTGTACGCTAATGTGCTGCAGACAGTATAATATACACTGCATAATGAATACGTTCGCATGAATAGCTCAGTTCCTGAGTAAAAACACTTATTCTTAATACAGTACCTAATGAAAATTATCGAACTCAAAATCGCGATATTTCCTAGTTTACGTAAATGGATGAACTACTTTTCTTCCCTCCTATACCTAGTAAAGTGATTTGTTTGTGTTTTACGCCGGTATCATCAAACTCCAGTCGTGGAAGGAGGTAGCGAACGGTGTTTCCGGTTCTCTAAAGGTATAGCCAGGTTAATATTAAAAATGTTAGTAAAAATAAAATGATGTCCCTGTACTTTATTTAATATTTTAATTTCTTGTGAGTACAACTTGGGGGGTGCAGGTATAAGAGGTAACAGCTACTGCTCTGTTACTGACGGACTCAGGGCAAGTAGAAGGGGAAAGAAATATCTTCGCATCCTCTCAACTAGTATGAAATATCGTTTAGTACCAAAAACTATATGCAAGAAAAGGACGTAATTATAATGACAACAGTAAAACCAGCTTCTTTTCAGTTCCCTATTTCATAGGTTAGCACATTTGGGTTTGACGTTCAAAAATAGGGATGAAAAGACGGGGAAAATGGGAGACACGTGAATTCCCCTCTGGCGAGGGAAGTGAGATAGAATGGGGGCTGTGACATGGTCAGTCAATATGGCGACCCCGCGCAGCGCTCACCCCCTCCCCTTGCCATCAGCGCCAGAGTTCACTTCGAGTAATTGGGTCCCACGAGACCGTCTCGTAAGACCTCGCACCCCGCTGTGACACAAATCAAATCACTAGCAGAACCAAGGTGTTGGGTTGGTTCACCGCTCACACTCCAATCGCTACGTCAATTGCCAAAACATGGAAGTCTCAAAAGAAATGGGTCTGTAGCGGCGTGGATTTCATAAAGGCGTGCGAGCTCCAATTCATATCAAAGTGTTCTGCTATATGATAGCGATCAGGGAGCTTTGATTCCTATAACAGGCGTGGCAGGTCTTATACAAAACACACCTAACGATTTCCATGGCCTCGCTTCTTTATCTTAGCCTTACAAATAGTACACAGAGTTGTAGGGGCAGGGCATAGTTGCGCCCCACGGTCAGATAAGATGCAGCAGATAAAAAAAGGGTCCCTATTTTGTAGGCATAGTTGCGCCCCGTTCCCATCAGGTAGCAGAAGGGGCATGGCATAGTTGCGCCCCGATGAAATAGGTAGAGAAAAAGAAACTACGGAAACTCGAGCCTCGTAATCAACTAAACTTATTGATTTCTTATTCGATTTAATATTCATTATCGATACCGTTGAAATGAACACCATGAAGTTGGCAGTAATTTATTAACTGTTTTTCTACTGTTTATGCAGTGAATATCAATACTCTACCGTTAAAATGAACACCATGAAGTTGGCAGTACTTTATTAACTGTTTTTCTACTGTTTATGCAGTGATTATCAATCGCCTACCGTCAAAATGAACACCATGAAGTTGGCAGTATTTTATTAACTGTTTTTCTACTGTTTATGCAGTGATTATCAATCGCCTACCGTCAAAATGAACACCATGAAGTTGGCAGTACTTTATTAACTGACATATTCAAATGAGTGAGCCGTTGGAATATGGGGCCTTAGCTGTGTTGATATTTTATTAGTGATTTTCACTCCGTCTGTAACGTATAGTGAGATTAATTTAAAATGAATGTTAAGTTTAGTGAAAAGGGTAAAGAGTTAATAATTCACAATGGTTCTAAGTTTCAATTTTCGAAACCCTGTACCGTAGGGTTAAGATATCGATATACAAACAAAAAATGCAGTTCATTTATTGTGTGTGATCGATAAAATAAAAATGTTATTTTAAATAGCAAAACTGATCACATGCTAGGCCTACCTGATTTCAATGCAGCTACCAGTGTAATATTTTTAAGTAATTTATTTATTTTATGACAATCACTTTCGTGTGTACTATGCCTATCGGGGCGCAACTATGCCATGTCCATTCTGCTACCTGATTTCTTCGGGGCGCAACTATGTCATGTCCCTTCTGCTACCTGATTTCTTCGGGGCGCAACTATGTCATGTCCCTTCTGCTACCTGATTTCTTCGGGGCGCAACTATGCCATGTCCATTCTGCTACCTGATTTCTTCGGGGCGCAACTATGCCATGTCCATTCTGCTATCTGATTTCTTCGGGGCGCAACTATGTCATGTCCCTTCTGCTACCTGATTTCTTCGGGGCGCAACTATGCCATGTCCATTCCGCTACCTGATTTCTTCGGGGCGCAACTATGTCATGTCCCTTCTGCTACCTGATTTCTTCGGGGCGCAACTATGCCATGTCCATTCTGCTACCTGATTTCTTCGGGGCGCAACTATGCCATGTCCATTCTGCTACCTGATTTCTTCGGGGCGCAACTATGCCATGTCCATTCTGCTACCTGATTTCTTCGGGGCGCAACTATGCCATGTCCATTCTGCTACCTGATTTCTTCGGGGCGCAACTATGCCATGTCCATTCTGCTACCTGATTTCTTCGGGGCGCAACTATGCCATGTCCATTCTGCTACCTGATTTCTTCGGGGTGCAACTATGCCATGTCCATTCTGCTACCTGATTTCTTCGGGGCGCAACTATGCCATGTCCATTCTGCTACCTGATTTCTTCGGGGTGCAACTATGCCATGTCCATTCTGCTACCTGATTTCTTCGGGGCGCAACTATGCCATGTCCATTCTGCTACCTGATTTCTTCGGGGTGCAACTATGCCATGTCCATTCTGCTACCTGATTTCTTCGGGGCGCAACTATGCCATGTCCCTTCTGCTACCTGATTTCTTCGGGGCGCAACTATGCCATGTCCCTTCTGCTACCTGATTTCTTCGGGGCGCAATTATGCCATGCCTAGGCCTCCCAATTGACCGCGGGGCGCAACTATGCCATACCGAACTACAATTCGGGTCAGTTTACTTCATACCATAAGGGTGAAACCTAACCATTTTTCCCACATTACTGCATATGCTAGTGGATTGTAGTGATTTTCTAGTTTGCAAGTTGAATTTTCTTTTGCCAACTTCGTTTCGAATTTCGATATTGACAAATACTACAAATGGTAGTGATTTTGTAACTGGTATGTTGGCAGCTGAGACAAATATCGACAATATTTGTCGGTACTGGAGTTCCATGAAATTAAAATTGTACTAGATTTCTGAGCCGGTTACTGGAAGCTAGTGAAATTTGAACATATTATAATTAATTAATATCAGTATGCAGAAGGAATACACAGAGGGATATTGGTTGACATCACTGATAAATTAAAGTAAAACGCGTAAATAAACTAGACGGAAACGAAAACTAAACGAAATTAATTACGTAGTTAATAATTGTAAGCACTGTTGCTATGTAAAATCAACAAGTCTGTAAAGTCACTAGAAAACACACTGAATTTCTTGAATATTTACATGATAAAAACATTCCTAATACACATGAAGAAACAAAATAAATATGTTTTCAGATAATCAAGAGTTAATCCAGTTAAGGATATTAATCACATAATAATAAACGTTTGAAATGAAAGAGAAAACAAAGCACACATGATTAAATCATGGTCTTCTAATAGTTATTTTATGTGTTGCGTTGTGGTTATAATTCAAGACTATAGTCAGGTAAATTTTCGGAGTTAGTATTAATAATTTCATGTTGACAAACAAAATACATATTTGGGTTAGGTCTCGTGAGTCAATTGTTCAGTCAAACCAATGAATTTCGTATTGCCAGATAAAATACTTGACATGTTGATCCCTTTCTCGTATAGTTTGCCTACGAAAATACGTTACAAATTATTGAATTATTTAGAATACCGGTAACCTTCCAACATAAAGTATGGTAAGTAAATAAGTCATTTAGTACGAAGGATAGAGTGAAATCTGGTAACAGTTGGCAACACTGACAAGACGACAATATTTGCTGTTTAGGAAATGTTCTTACGTGACCCTCACTATACCATAGAATACAAAAAAAATAATTTTCCTAGCAGCGTTCATAGAATACAATGCAGCCCTATATGCTATTTGCATATACAACAGGCGATGTTATCAAACAATGCTATTAAAAATGACGATATAATAAGCAGATTCTACTACACACGGCTTTGTGCTTTAGCGATCAGCATTCCTGACTGCAAATCATGAGATTCCTTATTCGATTCTCGTCCTCAGCACGGAAATTTGTCCTTAACGAGACTTTGATACTTTCACTCCTAAAAATCTAGAAGCTAACTGAATGTAGACACAGGAATATAAAGGATTTCTATAGGCAGAAGCATCTCAATGTTCTCAGAATGTATTCTAGGTCTGAAGTGTGAGAACTGTACGATACAAAAACCATCAAAAAGAAGGAAGCCAAATGCAAATATTAGATACGTATCGATTACCATAAGGCAATAGTCACTGAAAGCTTACGTTATTACTGATATAGCTGAAATTTAATATAAAATAAAGCCCAATATACAATATTAAAATTACATAATCGAACGTTCTTGTGGTTATCCGAAATATAATTTCTAACAATTTAAATCTTTAACACAGATATACAGGGTGATTCACAAGGATTTACCGTCCCTTAAGGAGCTTATTTCCGAAAACATTCTGAGCAAAAAATGTCATATAAACATTTAACCTAATCTCAATATTTTCATAATTACATTAATTTGAAGTTGTTTGTAAAATACCATTATTCTTGAATTTTAAGGGCAGGGACAAAGGTCCATTTGATCCATTTGTGACATAATTTTAAGTATAATTTTAGCAAATCATACAGTTAGTCTTGAACTTATGGTATCGTGTAATGTACGATTCTAGGTATGCTGTGTACAATGTTCACTGTAATGTGACCAGAAAAGCAACAGGAATAGATAAAAAAGTATTAAGTGTGAACCTTTGCCCCAGCCTATCCTATACCTGCTTCATTAATTAATTCATTAATTCATTCATTCAATCATTTTCTGCAATTCATTCAGTCTCAACTTTATTTTTGTTTCTATTGGAATCCCCTCCTGAGCACGAGTCTTACTCATTCAGGAGTGGGCTAGTTTATATTATATTATATTATATTATATTATATTATATTATATTATATTATATTATATTATATTCATTTGAAATTTACTAGCAAGTAAATAAATAAATAAATAAATAAATAAATAAATAAATAAATAAATAAATAAATAAATAAATAAATAAATAAAATTCGTTCATAGCGTTCTGCCCAAAGACAGGTCTTTCACTGCAAATCCAGCATTATCCAATATCTCTTATTTTCCGCCTTCCATATGTTACATATAAGCCCAAATTACCATTTACACCAATTATAAGATTCATATGTATAACCGACTTATATGTACCTTACAAAGGTATTTTGCTGGTTGTAATATGATTCTGTAACCATTAATTTAAAAAAATAGGCCTACTTTGATTCCTATACATGCAGTCAAGTTTCTTTTCTGACCATTTCCACCGCAGAATACTCGATTTTCGTATTCTACCAAAACTACAGGACCAATATTCTACAAGGCTGCAAAAAATAACTTGCACTTAATAATTAAACATATGGTTTCGAAACAATAAACAGTAGCATAAAACAGTCACTAATGTTCGAGATACAGTATTCTGAAATTTTGTTTCCAAACAATCAGTCTCTAAAATTTCATAACGCTATTTTAACCGTTGCAGAAGATGCGACGAGCAAGAAACGCTTCCTCACGTCTTGGGTTTCTGCCATCATGGAGAATTGCTCCGAATCAACAGACATAATACGGTTCGTTCTCTCATCGCAGCTTCAATCCTCAGAATGCTTCCTATGAGGTTTATGAGGAGGTTGGTTGCGTCTCTTCTGATGGCTCTACTAGACGTGCTGATATCATCATAATTGATCGGCAGAAAGATAAGGGTGTCATTCTCGATCCCACAATCCGTTTCGAGATGCACGAGCAACAGCCACAAGAGGTGTGTCGTGAAAAACAAGTCATATATGAGCCTTGTTGTCAGCATCTTGGAGCACAATACCACATCACACATTGGACAGTTTTTGGACTCATGTTCGGTGCCCGTGGCACGATCCCACGAGACACTTTAAATCAACTTAAACAATTTGAAATTTCTGATGCAATGATTGATGATATAGGATCTCATATGTTGAAATCATCCTTAGCTATAATTAGTAATCATATGTACCCAACAAACTTTTATTGTAAATGATTTCCTATGTTTTCGTATCATTTATCTTAATGTTTTCCTGTTTCCTTTCAAATTGTCACACAATTGCTTTTAATGATTATTCTTTATCAATTGATTAGTAGGCCGATTTATTCGAACCCTTATTAAGGGGAGAGGATGGTATTTTTTAAAACTTTTTTCCTATTTGGTGTAAATTATAGATTTTTTGTATGTAGAGAGCTCATAGCTGTAGAAACTGAACCAAATAAAAATATTTTGAAAAAAAAAATATTTGGGGGCCCAAATTTGAAAAAAGTATACCCAATGCAGGATTGTACTAAAACCGAAATATCTAAACCGTTTTTAAAGATAGATTCAAACAGTTTTTTTGCAATGTATTTGCAAAAGTATGTTCTACAAACTGTCTGTAACAGAATTTTGATATTAGTCCCTACGTTTGTAAAATAAGCAATTCAAATTTAGTAACAATTTTCTGATTTCCTTTCTTGAAAACAAACGGACGTATTTTTAAAATGAAATCAATTAACAAAATTCTGATACAGAGAAAATTTTCCTAATAGTCTAAAGAACGTGTGTTCTAAATTTCATGCATGTATCTTTAATAGTCCAGAAATTATATCCATTTTGTCTGGCAATGTAGCAAAAAAAAAAAAAAAAATGAAGTTACTGGAAACCGACGAAAGCGGGCGTGTGATTTAAAAATCCATAGCGCAGGAAGTTTAAAAATGATGTCTCAACATCCTATAAGGGCACAAATACCCACAAAATGTTATGCAATGCATTCCAAACATATCAAAGAGTATTTTAAAGAAAAAATTTTTTGAAAAGTGGGCGAGTGATTTAAAAAGCCATAACGCAGGAAATTTAAAAATGGCGATCTACACATATCACAGAGTATTTTAAAGAATATATTATTTTTTGAAAATATAGTCATTTTTCATCAAAAATACCATCCCCTCCCCTTAAGGCGGCTTTTTATTAATTTTTTTTAATTAAAAAGCATGTTAACTGTCCTTTATAAACCATGATTATAAAGCCGATTAACAACTCCTCTGGCCAATCCATTAACACAGAAGGCTTTGTGTAAGAAAATGATACAAACTTTTGTGAATGGACGCTCCAAGCGTATTGATAATTCGTTTTTCCTACTTGAGTTTACGAACAGATAAGACTTTATGGGCTCGTATATCTACATTGTAATCACGTGGAAGGGTCAGAATGTTGTAACAATTCCAGCAGATTACTGATCTCAACTCAAGGAAACTCGATGGCCGAATACTAATGGTCAATCAATATTTTCATCAGCATTTCGAGCGGAATTCTGTTGTAATGCCGCTGATATATCCATCAGATATCGCAATCGTAACGACAATATTTCAATCGACATTCCTATCAGAACGTCTACCGCAGCTGCTGCGTCACATTTTTATGGAAATATATTACGTCAAAATTTTGAATAACAATGTTTCCGACAGGTACACAACGAAGTAAAACTTTCACGTTATGACTGCACCAAAGGGGGCAGAGGAATAGAGTCCACACGCTTCCGCGTCGGAAAAGAGTTGTCAGCTTGACACCGACTGATTTGTCCTTGTGAAAATATTTACTGGCTTTAATTTCGATAGGAAAATAACTAAACCATTTGTCTAATATATTTCAATATCTCAACAATTTATATCCACTATTTCCTATTGTCCCGACCATTTAGGTTAAATCCAATACAGTAGAACTTGGTTATAGCGACCTCGTATTGTGCGACACCTCGCCTATAACGTCAAATATTCTGTGGACCCAACTAATTCCCCGTAAGACATATCCTTTCCTACCTTGCTTAACACGACAAACGCATATGCGTCTACCTCGCATATAACGTCATTTTCAACCTCAGTTTGGAATAAGATTTTCTAAGAACCAAAGTATTTTAAGAAATATTTTGTTGAAATCTGACCCTGACAAATTCTTTACAGTCTCCTTCTGTCATAGACCTCTGCAATGCAGACGAATTCCCCACCCCATTGTAACCAGCCCGAATTCATGCGGTATTAGATCAGTTTCGACAGGAAGTTTTCACTAAGTGCACGCATTTTAACGCAGTATGGCCAATAAAAGTGAGTGACGCTTTAGAAGTCATTAGAATTATGAACATGTTCTATAAACTAGGAAAGGGAGCAGTGAAATTGCAACTGAAATTATGAACATAGAACGTAATTTAGCCCTAGAAAGTGTGTATTGGGCAAGTACAAGACAACAGAGTAAAATGACTGATTACTTTACTTCTAAGTAAAGTAGTTTGGTGAGTACTGAACAAACTGTTTTAATAGATAATACTGTATTTATAATTGTAGGTCTACGTGTATTTTATTATGTTCATTGTAGGCTTAAAAGTTAATACATTTAATCTAAAATAAGTCTAATTAATTTTGTTATTTTTCATTTTCCACCTCACTAGATTGATAATGTGAATCTCGGTTACTACGACACTCGTTTATAACAACATAATTTTTAAGGTCCCTTGGATGTCGTTATAATCAAGTTCAACTGTATTTTCTAATGTAAGTGTACGTATTTATTCACACTGCAAATGGGTGTATACCCGGTGGCACTGGTAACTAATTACACTCAATAATGACAATTAATAATAAACACAACTAATAAAAAATAATGATTAATAATAATGATAAATAATAATAATAATAATAATAATAATAATAATAATAATAATAATAATAATAATAATAATAATAAGGAGCATCCTAAATTAAATGAAGCATGATCACTTAAAATAACATTTAAAGTAAATCTAATTTGTATCTTAATCCTAAGTTCGAACTGACCCACGAGTGTGACAGGTTTATACCTGCACAAGTACCTTTCGGCACTACACTTATTTCGCTGTCAACTCACTCACTGCACTGATTCTATCCTGATTTCACTAACACTTCTAACCATTTCACTGTTCAAATACTTTGCACAGCCACTTCACTGACACAAATACACTTCACTTACACAATAGACTTCACTGACACCACACACTTCACTGACACAACACACTTCCTCACTGATAGAACACTTCAAATAACAAGATATCAATTACACTACCGTCTATTAGTAAAGTCCTTAAGCCTATTTTTAAATATTGGTAAAGCCTTTAGTAAGTCTGCAGGTAAAGCAATCCAGTCCCTGATAGTACGATTGAGAAAAGAAAACTTTCCAGTGTCCGTCCTCTGTCTTCTTTCCCTCAATTTATATGAGTGATCGTTCCTTGAAGAGTAATTTGGAGGCTGCAACCTATTTTTTATTTCTCTCCAGGCAGGCTCACCTCTGTATGTTTTGAACATTGCGCATAATCGAATTCACGTTCTCCGGTCCGTGAGTGTGTTCCATTTTAATGGTGAATTATTACGACAACACTTGAGAGCCCGTTTTTGAATCTTTTCCAGTGTCTTAACATGTCCTAATCTGTAAGGATCCCAACATGCAGCACCATATTCCATTACTGGACGAACTAATGACTATATGCAATCTCTTTGGATTTATCAGAGCCTTTTCTTAGTACCCTCATCACAAAGTGTAACGCCCTCCATGCCTTTCCCGCTGTGTCAGTAACGTGTTCCCCCCCAGCCGAGATCGCTGCTAAATGTTTGAAGCATTTATTTTCTATTGTCTCAACCATTCATGTCAACTACTTTCTATTGTCTGAACCATTTACGGCTATTTAATAATGTTCCTACTAGTTATATATATATATATATATCATACTATTTTCTATCGACTGAATTACTTAACCCACCTGTTTCTAAAGTTTTAAGTATATGCCTCTTGGTTGGACGAATGTAGTTAAAAGTGGACAGAAAGTGGTTAGAAGCTGATGGAGCATAGTGAAAAGTTAATATAGAATAGTTGGCATGCAATGCAGTGCAACTGCAAGTTAACAGAAGCTGCTAAAATTCTACAGAGCGTAGGTAGAAATTGATGAAAGCCAAATGAGTGTAGATAGAATTTAATTGAAAAAGTAAAACAATTAATTAAAAGTTAATAAAACACAGTTGAAGAAGTTAATAGGCGTAGGTAAAGTGTAATTGAAAACTGAGACATCGTAGAAAAAATTTTGTAGTGTAAGTATATAAACATTATCAAAAGTTCATTCAGCGTAGCTAAGAAAGTTTATAGAGCACAGTAAATAGTTTTTGTAGCAGTTTAATGTTAATAAGACGTGGATTAAGTAAGATAAGTTAAAAATTGGCGGGATGTAAATAAAAGTCCACAGTTGATAATTGAAAAGGTATGTATATGTAAATGTATATGTATATACCGGATGTTTCAGACCACCCGTAACAGCTTTTTTTCTCGAAAATTATACTGGTTGTTCATAAAAAAAATTGATAACCAAAACCTATACTGTTTTCGCTGTAAGAAAAATCCTAATATAAACACAAGCACGTGGCTGTCATACCCGTGATTGGCTCACAGTCGAAACACTCACACGACGCAGGAAAATATAGTCCGTATTTGGAAACTATCATCTTGTATTATTTGAAAATAAAAAATTGAATTCTAGTTGGTAAATACAATGAAACATATACCTTCACTGATATGTAAAAGAAAAGTTACTTTTATATTTTGTTATGTACTATGAACGCGGATGAATACAAACAATAATACCGAAGTAGTCTGTTTTTGTAACAAGCTGGCGTCACTTGAGCTCGTATTTGTTCACGTAAGCATGTGGTACTGAAGTATCGCTTCTGCATCCCTGATGTGTTTGGTTATTAAACATAAGATTAGAAACCCTCTCAAAAGCGGAGAAAAACAAATAGTCTTAAATACATATAATAAGTTATGAGAGTTTTAATTAGAATAATTATGAAGTAAATGTTTCCTAAGCAAATGAATGCATAGTAGTGAGGTTAGGCCTACTTGGCGAGTAACGGGAAATGTTTAACATGAAACAGAATGTACAACAGTAGGCGGGAACACGTACTGAGAATCTATGGCGCCAAACAGCGGCCAATGAAGCCTCACTTCAGTCACGTGCTATTGTTTATATTAGGATTTTTCTTACAGCGAAAAGATTATATGTAAAGGATCGATTGGTGATAGTACCATTTCCCGTAACAAACCGGAAATAGGTGTACCTGTGGTCAACTTCGAAATTTCATATGGTAACATTAAAAGTGCCATTGGAAACTACTTTTAAAAAGAAACAACTTTACTGAAACATTTTTATAACGTTTATTGTTTACTCACGAAGTAGCAAATATGGTATTTTCTGAGAAATGTTGTATGTTGTTTATGTATATACACTCTTCATAGTAAATGTTCATAGATTACCTTGCATTCATATTACGGTTGGGGAAAACCTCGGAAAAAATCCAACCAGGTGATCAGCCCAAGCGGGGATCGAACCCGCGCCCGAACTCAACTTCAGACCGGCAGGCAAGCGCCTTAACCGACTGAGCCACATCGGTGGATTACATACATACATACACATACATACATACATACATACATACATACATACATACATACATACATACATACATACATACATACATACATACATACATACATACATACATACGACACACACACACTTAGGAGTCAAACGTTGACAACATATTATTAAATGTTCATAAAATTTAATAAAAACAGGACATGGTGCTATTAAACTGTGATAGAAGGTTAGTTTGAGTTATTACTATGAAATTAAATGTTCATAGAGCGTAGCTGAAAGTTTACAAACTGTAATGAAACTTGACATAGAGTAATTGAAAGTTGATAAATTGTAGTTGAATGTTCTAAAACTGTAATTAAAAGGTAGTATGGTGCAATTAAATCGTGACAGAGCGTAGCTGACAGTTATTATCGCGGAATTAAATGTTCATAGAGCATAACTGACAGTGTATAAATTATGATTTTGATAAGTAGTAATATTGAAAGCTGATAAAGCGTAGTTAAATGTTGATAAAACATAATGTAAAGGGAGTATAGTGAAATTAAACAGTGATAGAGCGTAGCTGACAGTTACTATCATAAAATAAAATGTTTATACAGCTCAAATGAAAGTATGTATGGATAATGAAATTCCATAAAGAGTAAGGCAAAGTTGGTAAAGCGTAGTTAAATGTTGATTAAATATAATTAACATTTTATAAAGGAAGTAAACTACTTTAAGGGAATAGTTAAAAGTTAACAGAGCATAGTTAACAGTTAAGACATTATAAATGTGAGTTCGTAGAGCGTATTTCAGTTGATAAAGTGTAACTAAAAGTGGACAAATTGTGATTAAAACTTGATAGGGATAGTTTTAAAGTTATGAAAGGGTAATTAAAAGGCTGTAGAGAGTTAACAGTTGATGAAGTGTACCGAAAGCTAATAAACCATGATTAATAGATGGCGAGCATTAAATGAAGCTGAAATGCGCAGCTAAATTTATAAAGTACAAATTGGAAATTGGTGAAGCATAATTAAATGTTGACAATGTGACTCAAATAGAAGAGACTGTAATTAAAAGTTGATGCAGCATTATTGAAACCTGACATATTGTTGTTACAGATGATAAAGCATAGCTGAAAGTTCATCAAACGTGATTGAAGTTTATAGACACTATAATTGAAAGGTCATGAGTTGATGAAGTGTAATTAAAAGTGAACAGATAGTGATTAAAACTTGATAGGGCTAGTTTAAAGTTATTAAAGCGTAATTAACAGGCTGTGAAAGAGTTGACAGTTGATGGAGTATACTTAAAAGCTGATAAACCGTGATTAATAGGGGACGAGCATTAAATAAAGTTGAAGAAGAGCAACTAAAATTTATGAAGCACAATTGAAAGTAGATAAAGCATAATTAAATGTTGATGGAGCATTATTGAAAGTTGGCACGCGTTGTTAAAGTTGATAAAGCGAAGTTAAATGTTGATAGATGGTGGTTAAAAATTAATAGAGCGTAGTGCGGCGATGTTTTATCCCTTCGCCTCAACTGTGTGGAATCAGACCTCTCCCTGAGCAGTCCGCGATGCGGGAGACCCGAAAATCCCCGTCACGGCGGCTAAAGTGCCGGATCGTCGGTCTCTGATTGTGCGGACTTCTCCGGCGACGTCAGCTTCCTCCGCGTGATAGATATTGTGTACAAGGATTTGATTCTGTGCTTCCCCGGAAGCCGATTCACTGATCTCCAATCATCTTTTCTGTCTCATTTCTTTCCAGAAGACTTCGACGTCCATTCCCGCACGTCCACAGACTGAATCAAAACGTCAGAGGTCAGAGGGCGACTGGCTGGGAACAGCGGACCACTTCGAAAGCCACGTCAGCTGGAAGGTCGTGGATTTCAACCGGATAGATAGGGTCGCGGAATATGCATCTCATAATATAATCTAATATGATGTGATATGATATCGTCGCCTGAATGCAAGAACTAGGTAACTCGAAATTTGCGTTTTTTAGTTACCGCTTTTATAGCATAGCAAAAATCGCACAAAATGTAATCCAGGATCTAGGTAACTCATCGAACGATACCAGCGACATCTATTTTCCGATATAACAAATAAATAAAACAAAACGAGACATATTCCTTACTGCAATAAATAAGTAAATAGGCGATGTCACAAAATATGAGAAATCAAGTTACCTAGTTCTTGCATTCAAGCGATGATATGATATGATATGATATGATATGATATGATATGATATGATATGATATGATATGATATGATATGATATATGATATGACATGACATGACATGATATGACATGATATGACATGATATGATATATGATATGACATGACATGATATATCGTATGACATGACATGACATGATATGATTTTATTTTTTTATTTTATTTGGTTATTTTACGACGCTGTATCAACATCTAGGTTATTTAGCGTCTGAATGAAATGAAGGTGATAATGACGGTGAAATGAGTCCGGGGTCCAGCACCGAAAGTTACCCAGCATTTGCTCGTATTGGGTTGAGGGAAAACCCCGGAAAAAACCTCAACCAGGTAACTTGCCCCGACCGGGATTCGAACCCGGGCCAGACGCGCTGACCGTTACTCCACAGGTGTGGACCGACATGATATGATATGATATTATATGATATGATATGATATGATATGATATGATATGATATGATATGATATGATATGATATGATATGATATGATATGATATGATATGATATATGATATGATATATGAGATATGATATGATATGATATATGATTCATTCATTCATAGTGTTCTGCCCAAGGGCAGGTCTTTCACTGCAAACCTAGTATTATCCAGTCTTTCCTATTTTCTGCCTTCCTCTTTGTCTCCGCATATGATCCACATATCTTAATGTCATCTATCATCTGATATCTTCTTCTGCACCGAACTCTTTTCCCGTTCACTATTCCTTCCAGTGGATACTTCAGCAGACAGTTTCTTCTCAGCCAGTGACTCAACCAATTCCTTTTTCTCTTTCTGATCAGTTTCAGCATCATTCTTTCTTCACCCTCTCTTTCCAACACAACTTCATTATATTATATTATATTATATTATATTATATTATATTATATTATATTATACTGTACTGTACCGTACCATACTGCACTATATTATATTACTTCTGATTGAGGTTCTGGCAGATATGTACAGTTTTAGGAAAAAAATTGTCGCACAGACACTTTATAAGTCCCAGAAAGAAGACAGTGCATTTGAACATAGAACGAAACAAAACTAATCTTATTACTTTCTCTTGTGACTCAGGTCGTTCGTCCTCTGAACATGGGCACTTCCTCCTTTCTGGGACATGTAAAGTATTTCTGCGACAAACATTTTTTCTAACACTGTATATCTATTATTAGGAAGTACATTGCACTTGACGATATGTGTCACAGGAAAAACAATAATTGTTTGTATGCATCTGAACTCTGATTAGTGTAATAAGTAGCTAATCTGCGATATATGCAATAGAGGGGGGGAAAGGAACTGACCACCCTACTCCATTATCATCTGGCTTAGTTGCCTCATGAATTGTGCCTCATTGGTATGACTTGTGAGGTTCTGATCTGTCTTCGGACAGTTGCCTAAACAACAATTATTATATTATATTATACTTACTTACTGGCTTTTAAGGAGCCCGGAGGTTCATTGCCGCCCTCACATAAGCCCGCCATTGGTCCCTATCCTGGGCAAGATTAATCCAGTCTCTACCTTCATATCCCACCTCTCTCAAATCCATTTTAATATTATCTTCCCATCTACGTCTCGGTTTCCCCAAAGGTCTCTTTCCCTCCGGCCTCCCAACTAACACTCTATATGCATTTATGGATTCGCCCATACGTGCTACATGTCCTGCCCACCTCAAACGTCTGGATTTAATGTTCCTAACTATGTCAGGTGAAGAATACAATGCGTGCAGCTCTGCGTTGTGTAACTTTCTCCATTCTCCTGTAACTTCATCCCTCTTAGCCCCAAATATTTTGCTAAGAACCTTATTCTCGAAACCCTTAATCTCTGTTCCTCTCTCAAAGTGAGTGTCCAAGTTTCACAGCCATACAGAACAACCGGTATATAATATATAATTTATTTCCAAGAAATAGTCTGCCCAGGCATCCTGGGTTGCCAAAAACACAGAATAAAACACATATAAGAATAATAACGATTACAGGAAAATAGACGAGTCAAATTGAAATGTGAACTAGGAGCTTAAATTTAAGAAATAACAAATTTGTACATATATTTGAAACAATCACACACTAACGAATAGAAAAGGGGGGAGGGATTGGATTATGACATTCCGTATAAATGATTTTTCAGAATTGCCACAGACCCTTTAATGCTAGAAGTAATTATTTTTGGAATGATGTCATGTATGCCAAATGTTTTGATAGTGTTTACAGTTGATCGTGGGATGGTGCCCCTCGCTCCGATCATTAAACCATGTACTTCCCAGGTGCCTTCCATCTGATATTTTTCTCGAAAATACGGAATAGTAGGCTCATAAATTTGTTGTTTGTCTTTGTTGACCTCAGATGGTTGGGTCGGGCTCATCTCAAATCTAACAGTTGATTTATAAATTCTAACTTTCAGATTTTTTGACAGCAGACTGGATGACAAAAGCTTCTCAACCGAATAATAACAGACATTTCCCATATTTATTCTGCGTTTAATTTCCTCCCGAATACAATTTATACAGGGACATCATTTTATTTTTACTTCAATTTTTATTGTACCTGAGTTTTTGATTGTACTTCACTCCCACCCCTTCGATTAATGAAGTTCCAACTCCACACAGAACCAAGACCGCAGATAGTAAGTAGTACTGAGTTACTGAGTATAGTACGTTCCAGAAATATGTTCGCGTTTTCCAGTGACGAAAGAGCTTTCAATATTGAATCATATTTTCGCACAGGTACTGTCCGTTTGCCTACGTCGCATCCCGATTTCCCCCACCTGCTTCTACTCGCCCCTCTGTAAAAGCTGGGCTGTTATAGCTCTTTTCTGAAAACATTAATTTCAGTTAGGAATTGGACGTTTACGTAATATTATACAGCTGTTTAATTTAACTTAAATAAAAGGGCCTCGTTACGTAATTAACTGTCACGTGATTTCCTCCCTTTCTACAATCCTGCGGCATAACCACTTGGACGGACAGTAAATAGCATGTCTGAGTAATTTTATATTTTCGGGTCGGGCAGAAGTGAAGATTAAATTTACAGTACGTAGAGTAGGTACAGAATTATTTCAACATGAGTTACTAGTACGAAGGACGAAACTGGCAATTGGAATTAGATGCAATAGTCTATAGTGCGATAATATGCACAAAAGAACTGAAGCCTGTATCGAAATGAACGGCCATCATTTTCAAAATTGTGTTTAAATATTCATATTATGATTATTTTTCAATTTAACTTCTTTCTCTATATTGTACGCTAATGTGCTGTAGACAATATACACTGCATAATGAATACGTTCGCATGGATAACTCACTTCGTGAGTAAAAACACTTATTCTTAATACAGTACTGTACTTTGATTAAAGAAAAACCTAATGAAAATTATCAAACTCAGAATCGCGATATTTCCTAGTTTACGTAAATGGATGAACTACTTTTCTTCCATCCTATACCTAGTAGAGTGATTTGTGTTTTACGCCAGTATCATCGAACTCCAGTCGTGGAGGAGGGAGCAAGCGGTGTTTCCGGTTCTCTGAAGGTATAGACAGGTTAATAATAAAAATGTTAGGAAAAATAAAATAATGTCCCTGTATTTGTTACTGTTCCTCCAATATATTATATTATATTATGTTATATTATATTATATTATATTATATTATATTATATTATATTATATTATATTATATTATTTGAAGATCTATGAGCTGACTAAGCTCTAACTGGCTATATCAGATGTGAACAGCCAGTGAAGGATGAAATACTCGTTAAAATAAAGAGCTCCCCGCATACGAGATGATGGCTAATTGCTTGTTTCGCAGGCATTTTTAGCAAGGGCTGCGAGGTGGAGCGGGGGCCTGACACGACGTGCTGGGGCTGGAGATAACTTCCTCGTCCACCTCGGGCAGTGTCAACGTTGCAGATAACAAGCAAATCCTCTCCCGTAGGCGTACCCTGCTGCCAGGCACAGGTGTGTCATGTGTCAGCTGGCCCCGTCAGACACCTGACCCCATCACCCGGTCCTCTAATATCCTCCCCGATAATCGAAAACGGAATTTGACACATACAGAATAAATGAGATGTTTCGTGCGAAGGAGAGAAAAATATCCCACGCCTTTATTAAGTGAAAGGACATACCAAGCAAGGAAATAACGAAGCTGATTACAAGCGAAGATGCAAGTTTCGGTTATTTGAAATAATTAGTTCACGCTGATTGAAAGAATGTGCATCAAATTTGAATAAAACTTTCCTACTGTTCTCCGACCAGGAGATCAACCGTGAAAGGAATGTGCTTACTATTGCCTCATCTATTGGAACGAAGTAGATAATAGTAATACGCGTTACAAGAGCGCTATGTTGAAGTTTTCATGTTCGAGGAAAAGTTTGAAAAGGCGAAACGTAGTTGAGCTTTTTTAATTTCCGAGAATTGAAAGAAAACATACCGCTCGTGTATTGTACATTATTTTGTGCGAAGATCGTTTATTACATACCTGAAAGACGAATTTCTAATTAGTTGCAATGAAATCTCCATCTTGGTTTCTGTTCAATGACGGCAAATTTGCAAAACAAAAATATCTATCTTCAACATTGTTGCTTTAAAATGTTTTCTGTGTTTACTATACTCCAGCAGGCCGTGATATACGTCTGTCTTTCTCCCCCCCTCCAGTCTATGGAATCTTGTTGATTTTTTCACGGCTTCCTTAATGTTACTTGCATCACGAATGCAGTAACTTTAGTGGAGTTGTAGAGTTTACTTAATTTTTGCAAATATTTAAAAACAATAATTAACAGTGCAATTTAGGTGAAATTGCAGTGGTAAGTTTCCAATTTATAATTATTACTATATTGAACGTCTCTAAAAATAATATTTTAAAAGCCTAAAGCAGTAAAGTCAATATGTCACTTAAGCGGTAAGAAAAGGAAATTGTTGTGTATGTTAGGTTGGGAATATTGAATGTGGAATTTTAGACTTTCCGCGGGTTGGTTTTGTGCGGAAACCAAGCAAATACGCACGAATCGCACAAATAATATTACCGTTATAACGCCAGTTTAAAAACCATGCGCTCTCCTGCATATGTTATTTCCTGTATGAAGAGATCAAAAGACCAGGAGATTAACTGTGATCTAATTTTGTAACTAGGGTAGTATCAATATGATGATAGAGAATGGATTAATTTTGCTCAGGATAGGGACTAATGGCGGGCTTATATGAGGGCGGCAATGAACCTCCAGGTTCCTTAAAAGTAAGTAAGTAGGTAAGTAAGTAAGTAAGTAAGAGTAGTATTAATATGTCTGTATCAATGTTATGGTTTGTGCTGTGAGAGCTAGCCAATAGAGGTAAGAGTACCCACGTGTTTGACCTTATGACATCTTATGACAACAACATTCATTCACAGCATTACCCTCCTTCGTCTCATCCGGCAGAGACTTTCTCGTGGTTGGAGCACAGTAAAAGTCCCGCACCACCTAAATAACTTTTGAAGTATACGGTTTACTGACATGAAACTTGGTATGTGAGAATAACCATATACTAAGAACTCAATAATGGTATTACCGAGGTTTTTCTACTTCCGGTTTAACCGGAAGTAACTCCAACTCTCTTATTTTAAATGAAACACCCAATATGTTATTTTAGTGTTGAATAGTACTCATTACGAGCTTTTCAAAAAGTACCCACACTTGATAACTCTGTACAAATTCAGTGTTACTAAGTCAATGAAACAGAAAAGTGTATCAATATTAACAAAATAAACGCACCACCCAAATAACTTTTGAAGCGTACGGTTCAGTGACATGAAACTTGGTATGTGAGGATAACCGTATGCTAAGAACTCAATAATGGTATTACCGAGTTTTTTCTACTTCCTGTTTAACCGGAAGTAACTCCAACTCTCTTATTTTAAATGGAACACCCAATATATATTTTTATTTTTTAATAGTGCTCATTAAAAGCTTTTCAAAAATTACCCACACTTGATAATTCTATACAAATTCAGTGTTACTAAGTCAATGAAACAGAAAAGTGTATCAATATTAAAATAATAAAATACTCCTTCCTTAACAAAAACAAAACAAAGCTAGCTCACCTTCTAAATTATGTGTTCAAATTGGTAGCCCTCAGCTGCTTTACAATGTGTCATTTGATCATAGAAACCATTTAAGGAATGATTTAACCAGGCTTTAGGAATATCTTGCACCACTTCCATTTTTATTTAGCGACACTGAATTTGTACAGAAGTATCAAGTGTGGATAATTTTTGAAAAGCTCTTAATGAGCACTATTCAAAAATATATATATATATATATATATATATATATATATATATATATTGGGTGTTCGATTTAAAATAAGAGAGTTGGAGTTACTTCCAGTTAAACCGGAAGTAAAAAACTCGGTAAAACCATTATTAAGTTTTTAGTATATGGTTATCCTCACATACCAAGTTTCATGTCACTGAATCACATGCTTCAAAAGTTATTTAGGTGGTGCGGGACTTTTAACTAATCCTGTACATTGTTTTTTACAATTTTTTAAGTAGAAATTGTATTAATCTCACGCACTTATTAAACAATTACACCACTTCCAGCGATTTGGTTCTTTACAATTTATTTTTGTATTCTAATGTACGGTCTTAAACGGAAACTCCACTGAAAATCATGAACATTTTACAAAATATTTTTACTGACTATTTCACTTCTTTAGAATGTATATTTTCATACCCAAAATAGATTTAATTCAATTCTGATTACAAATATGTTAATTTTTTTTTTAATTAAGGCTGTAAGGGGGCGTGCATTTAAAGAGCTGTCAAAATTACTTTTTCATCAAAGAAATCTTTTTTACAAATTTCTCATTACAAATCTAGTAATTTTCTGTTCTAAAGTTGGCTCCCTGAAATTACTAGATGAATGTAGCGGAGGAGAATTTTAATAGGAATGTGTTGCATGAATATTCATTTTACTTCCAAATCCATTTTTCCGTTAGTTTATTTTTCTTGATTCAACATCAACTTTTTATGCCAAATATTAATCAATCTGGATGAAATTTTTACTGCAAGTATTTATGAGGTAGCTGCATGTTTATATATTCTTTTTTTAAGTAATGCTGGTAGTTAATTTTATTAATATTTTTCCATGAACTATAGAAAAAATAACATTTTCAAAACTTCAAAAAAAAATTGAAAGAGAATAAATGAGATATTTCATAATAAAATAAATGCATAGAAATGTTTCTCTATGTCTTCTGAATGTGACCAAAACAGAAGGAAGCTTAAAAATTGAGATCTGTTCTTTTTTTTTTTAAGATATGCTGGTAGTTTATTTTATTAATATTTTTTTCCGTGAATTATAGATAAAAACATTTTCAAAACTTCAAACAAATCTTGAAAGAGAAAAAATGAGATATTTCATCAAATAAATGCATAGAAATATTTCTCTATGTCTTTCTGTGAAAAAAAAAAAAAAAAAAAAAAAAAAAAAAAAAAAGGAAGCTTACAAATTGAGATCCTCTACTAAAAATTTGGGTTTCAAAATATTTCTAAAAAGAATAGACAAAAAATAATAAGAAAATCAAAAGCCAAAAATCTCGAAGATCAAAATTTGGATTTTGTTAGTCTTTTAGATAGTAACCATGGTCTCGAAATTTGATGGTGTGTCCCCTTAAAGAGTTTACAAGAATGGCGTGATTTGTAACAATTGTGATAAGTGAATAAGAATAATGTAATTTTGTCGTTAAAATCACAAAACGATTTCTGTACGAAGCAACTAAGGAATTCGCAACAAATTTTTAGCTTCAGAATACAAGCTAATTAAAGAAATGATACTTTTGAACATTCATTCTCTAGTTGTAATATTCTTTCATCCTTAAAACAAAAGAAAAATGATATATTAAAAACAATTTCAAACTTGTGTAACTGTGAAAGTACTGACCCATGTTTATATGGCTTTTATATTTATATACATAGTTAGTGATAAATATCTCAAGTGAATAATTCCAAGGGAAAAATTGTTCCGGGGCCGGGTATCGATCCCGGGACCTCTTATTCAACGTACCAGCGCTCTTTCCAACTGAGCTACCCGGGAACTCCACCCGACACCGTCTCAACTTTTCCCTTTATATCCACACAACTCGCGTGGGCTGACGAAACGCCAGAGACCCACATCGAGTGCACACAAATTCTGTGTGACTTGGAATTGTGGTTTTCTGTTAACGTACACAGTGACGTATATATTATGAAAATCTAGTCTTTCAGGTAAGGCTCCCTGTAAAGCAGATTTGAATAATTTCAAGGGAAAAATTGTTCCGGGGCCGGGTATCGATCACGGGACCTCTGGTTGAACGTACCAGCGCTCTTTATATAATATAAAGGGAAAAGTTGAGATGTTGTCGGATGGAGTTCCCGGATAGCTCAGTTGGAAAGAGCGCTGGTACGTCCCGGGATCGATACCCGGCCCTGGAACAATTTTTCCCTTGAAATTATTCAAATCTGCTTTACAGGGAGCCTTACCTGAAAGACTAGATTTGCAAAATATCTCAAGTATTTTCTCTGTAGAAACACGATCAAGGTCAACGCCAGTGAGAAACGTCATTTACTAACAACTACAACGCGACATGATGGATGTGTAAGGCTGCATAACAGGCGAAACATGTTCCCGTGATACGAAATACCTCAAATTTGATGTTGCTAAGTGTGAAATAGGGCACGATATGTGTATTAACGCTAAAAGCCTCTGGCCGTGCTGATTTAGGGGTTCTATAAACACAACTTAACATAACAAACCCAGCATAACAACCAGTTAATGTTACAAAATTATACTGTTACATGTGAAACACTGCAACGCTATAAGAAAACTGCTAATTAGAATTTAATGTCACGAACAGACTTCGCTGTTAATTAAATAACTGCAGGACTCAGTAAACATAATATTAAATCATAGGTTTAACAGTACGAATGCTTAAACTGGACAACAGGATGTGAAGAAAAGACACAAAAGCATTAAAAAGTCTGAAGATTCATAGTACTGTTCGCTCACTGACGTTTTAGCCATTGGGAAGGGGGTAGCATCTGTACAGGTTGGAGCTAGTGAAGCGTATCGATACACGAAAGCAAGCCCTGCTGCAACACTTTATTTGAGGAAGAGGCTATATTATTTTTTGCATGTGAATTGATAGTAAGTCTTGTGCTGGGATTAATAATAATAATAATAATAATAATAATAATTTATTTATTTATTTATTTAGAATATTAACGTGCAAAACAACAGCACAAAGCCAATTACAGTTTAGCACAAGATACAAAACAAAACAAAACACCAAATGATGATGAGAATGAATAATATAAAATGGCAGTGAGATGAAATACAATCCATATAATAGTCAACATTAATCATTTATCAAATGCAACAAAATAAATAGCACAAATAATTATTAAAATTAGTACAGTGAGATAATTAAAATAATGGCATTTAATAAAAAGAATTACAAATGAATTAATGAAATCATATAAATGAAGATTGGAATAATATAAGAAACAGTGCATATAAATAATTATTAAAATTAGAGACAAATACAAATAAACAATAATGACAAAATGAATAGATAACAAAAACAGTGCCTACAAATAATTATTAAAATTAGAGACGAATACAAATAAACAATAATGACAAAATGAATAGATAACAAAAACAGTGCATACAAATAATTATTAAAATTACAGACAAATACAAATAAACAATAATGACAAAATGAATAGATAACAAAAACAGTGCATACAAATAATTATTAAAATTAGAGACAAATACAAATAAACAATAATGACAAAATGAATAGATAACAAAAACAGTGCATACAAATAATTATTAAAATTAGAGACAAATACAAATAAACAATAATGACAAAATGAATAGATAACAAAAACAGTGCATACAAATAGTTATTAAAATTACAGACAAATACAAATAAACAATAAAGACAAAATGAATAGATAACAAAAACAGTGCATACAAATAATTATTAAAATTAGAGACAAATACAAATAAACAATAATGACAAAATGAATAGATAACAAAAACAGTGCATACAAATAGTTATTAAAATTACAGACAAATACAAATAAACAATAAAGACAAAATGAATAGATAACAAAAACAGTGCCTACAAATAATTATTAAAATTAGAGACAAATACAAATAAACAATAATGACAAAATGAATAGATAACAAAAACAGTGCATACAAATAGTTATTAAAATTACAGACAAATACAAATAAACAATAAAGACAAAATGAATAGATAACAAAAACAGTGCCTACAAATAATTATTAAAATTACAGACAAATACAAATAAACAATAAAGACAAAATGAATAGATATCAAAAACAGTGCATACAAATAATTATTAAAATTAGAGACAAATACAAATAAACAATAATGACAAAATGAATAGATAACAAAAACAGTGCATACAAATAATTATTAAAATTAGAGACAAATACAAATAAACAATAATGACAAAATTAATAGATATCAAAAACAGTGCATACAAATAATTATTAAAATTAGAGACAAATACAAATAAACAATAATGACAAAATGAATAGATAACAAAAACAGTGCATACAAATAATTATTAAAATTAGAGACAAATACAAATAAACAATAATGACAAAATGAATAGATAACAAAAACAGTGCATACAAATAATTATTAAAATTAGAGACAAATACAAATAAACAATAATGACAAAATGAATAGATAACAAAAACAGTGCATACAAATAATTATTAAAATTAGAGACATTTACAAATAAACAATAATAACAAAATGAATAGATAACAAAAACAGTGCATACAAATAATTATTAAAATTAGAGACCAATACAAATAAACAATAATGACAAAATGTATAGATAATTACAAAAATACATGATACAGAAAAGCTAAAAACAACACAAACGAAGTTAAAAATGAATATGCTTAATATAAGAATAGCCAAACAACAAACTATCCATTAAACGGATCTGAATCAATATAATGTAAATTGGCAGCTTTCATGCATCTGACAACTGGAGAGAGAGATTTAGGCTTATAGGTATAAAAATTTTTTTTGAAATCTTAAACCATTCAAAGGTAGACATTGCTTATGAAGGATTCAGAATCAATATCACCCTTTAAGGCCTTAGAAAAGAATAAGTAGTCAAGCTCAAGACGTCTAGCATAAAGGCTAGAAAAGTTAAAACATTTACAAGTACGCTCATAATTCAAAACAGATGAATTTGGCAAAAACCTAAAAGCATATAGGGACATACATTTTCTTTGTACGATTTCCAATTTAGCCGAATCAGTAGAAGTAATAGAGTTCCAGGCGACAGATGGATATTCTAGTTTAGATCTGATTAATGTATAGTAGTAATAATAATAATAATAATAATAATAATAATAATAATAATAATAATAATAATAATATATTTATTTACTTATTTATTTATTTGTTTGTTTGTTTGTTTGTTTATTTATTTATTTAAGGGGTTAGGTACAGCTAACAGCAGTAAAATGTTTGGAAATATTCATCTATTACTGTATCTTGTACAATAATGATGCTGGCAGTTCACTGTGCAGTGATGAAGCGTTTCCCTCATAATTCATAAACTTGTTAACTTTTTCATGTTCTCTCTCTTTTATTTTATTGCTGAAACTCATGTTTACAATATCATACTATTTCAACTACATTCCTTAATAAATAATATATATATATTTTTTTTTTTTTATTTTGTGTTGGAAGAAAATACTGGTATTGACCATTTTTAAACGAATTTTTTTTATCAGACAATCTATCAATGATAGAGGAGTGATGTTGCTTTATATTTTTGATATGATATGTATAATTACACATAAAAAATTTCATCACAGAATGTTGGATAGTTTTTGAGTTATGTGGGAAACGCTTCATCACTGCACAGTGAACTTAATAAAAAAAAATTAAATAATTTTTTAAATTGTAAAAATAGTTTTTTTTTCATATAGCAGAAGGACAGTGTTTTAAACATGCCAATTTTCATTATTTTACAAGGTATAGTAATGTAGAAAAAAAATATTGATTATTTCCTAAATTTTTCTGCTGTAAGCTGCAAGCTATCTAACCCCTTAATCTGTCAGAGCTAAGACCAGTAAGCTTTCTATTCCGTTCAGCCAGACTCTAATTCTAATTGAATACAATTAGCTTTTATTACATTAATACAAGACCGTAAAACAACATGAAAGTGAATAATGAAAGCTAGATAAGTAATGTTAGTGAGATAATAATAAACACAGGTAAGAAATAATAATAATAATAATAATAATAATAATAATAATAATAATTATAATAATGAGATAATTTAAATATTTACTATGTGATATATATTGAGAAACTTGAAACAGCTCTTATTGTTAACAAGAAATGTTAGAAAAATATTTCCTTAGTCTGTTCTTAAATTGGTTTGATGTCTTGGTTGGATAATGATGAAAGATGACGCAGAATATCTGCACGGAAATATCATATGTACTTCGGTACATCATAATAATATAAAAAAATATACATAATAATAATATTGTTTGGATTAGTTGAAGTGTAAACCCAACTCTCTTAGCCAGCGTTTTCTAACACAATGACTGATTTCGAATGTTACTTTAGTAGAGGTATTCGGAAAGTAATCACAGTGCTAACTGAACTGACTTTACGTTTAAGCCTTTATATTTTTTAAAGTGAAAAACCATTGTGCAGAAAGAATGGAGAACGGAGGCAAAACAATAAAAATTATCGTAAAAGCAGATGTCGAAAAATGTTAGAGGGGATTATTAGAAGAGCAAGTCATCGGAAGTTCAATACGCCTTTTAATCCTGGCTCACAAATGGAGGAATGAGGGCCTGAAGATGGTCATGGGTTGGCACACTATGCCTGCCTCTACATTTTTAAACCAATATATCACTTAGGGAACAAATCTCATACTGTTAAGCGACGTGAGTGTCTGGAGAGAGAGAGACAAGCTGATTTACATTACGAGATTACCTCTCCAGCTTTTATATAGGGTGTTCCAAAATGCAGAACGCACACTTTGAACATCATTTACACTCTTAAGGTACAGAACGTTAACATTTTAAATGTTTTAATGGTTTTAATTATTTTAAATGATTGAAATAAAGTCATTTTCCAACATTAATTGAAAACTTTTGGAAACAGAAAAAGTTAATCGATTATACCCTGGTCTGAAAGAAAATGAAGGAAGAAAATTTAAATTTAAATTGATTTATTTAATGCATCATTTATTTATTTATGTACTTATTAATTTATTTACTACTTACTTACTGGCTTTTAAGGAACCCGGAGGTTCATTGCCGCCCTCACATAAGCCCGCCATCGGTCCCTATCATGAGCAAGATTAATCCAGTCTCTATCATCATATCCCACCTCTCTCAAATCCATTTTAATATTATCTTCCCATCTACGTCTCGGCCTCCCTAAAGGTCTTTTTCCTTCCGGCCTTCCAACTAACACTCTATATGCATTTCTGAATTCGACCATATGAGCTACATGCCCTACCCATCTCAAACGTCTGGATTTAATTTTTCTAATTATGTCAGGTAAAGAATACAATGCGTGCAGTTCTGTGTTGTGTAACTTTCTCCATTCTCCTGTAGCTTCATCCCTCTTAGCCCCAAATAATTTCCTAAGCACATTATTCTCAAACACTCTTAACATATGTTCCTCTCTCAAAATGAGAGTCCAAGTTTCACAACCATAAAGCACAACCGGTAATATAACTGATTTATAAATTCTAACTTTCAGATTTTTTGATAGCAGACTAGATGATAAAAGCTTCTCAACCGAATAATAACACGCATTTCCCATATTTATTCTGTGTTTAATTTCCTCCCGAGTATCATTTATATGTATTACTGTTGCTCCCAGGTATTTGAATTTTTCCACCTCTTCAAAGGATAAATTTCCAAATTTTTATATTTCCATTTCGTACAATATTCCTGTCACGAGATATAATCATATACTTTGTCTTGTCGGGATTTACTTCCAACCCTATCGCTTTACTTGCTTCAACTAGAATTTCCGCGTTTTCCCTAACCGTTTGTGGATTTTCTCCTAACATATTCACGTCATCCGCAGAGAAAAGAAGCTGATGTAACCCGTTCAATTCCAGACCCTCTCTGTTGTTCTGGACTTTTCTAATGGCATACTCTAAAGCAAAGTTAAAAAGTAAAGGTGATGGTTCATTTCCTTGCTTTAGCCCGCAGTGAATTGGAAACGCATCTGACAGAAAGTGACCTATACGGACTTTGCTGTACGTTTCACTGAGACACATTTTAATTAATCGAACTAGTTTCTTGGGAATACCAAATTCAATAAGAATATCATTTAAATTTCTCTCCTAACCGAGTCATATGCTTTTTTGAAATCTGTGAATAACTGATGCACTGTACCCTTATACTTCCAATTTTTCTTCTCTGTCGAATACAAAATTCTGATCAGTAGTTGATGTATTACGCCTAAAACCATACTGACGATCCCCAATAATTTCATCCACATATGGAGTTAATCTTCTCAAAAGAATACTGGACAAAATTTTGTACGACGTCAACAAAAGTGATATTCCTCGAAAGTTACTACAGTTAATCTTGCCCCCCTTCTTAAAGATAGGTACGATTATGGACTCCTTCCATTGTTCTGGTACAATTTCCTTTTCCCAAATAGCAAGTACAAGTTTATAAATTTCGTTAGATAATGCGCTTCCACCCTCTTGTATTAATTCTGCTGGAATTTGATCGATACCTGGAGACTTATAATTTTTCAGATTTTCTATCGCAATTTCGACTTCAGAAAGTGTGGGTTCGGGTATAAATGGCTCAGCAGTTTGTATTTCAATTTCGTCCCGATCATTTCTATTTGGCTTATGTATATTTAGTAGTTGTCCAAAATAGTTTTTCCATCTGTTAAGGATTGAATGAGCGTCTGCAAGCAAGTCACCATTCTCATCCTTGATCACGTTTACCCTTGCCTGATATCCATTCTTGAATACCTTTATGCCCTTATATAAATCTCTAATGTTTTTAATTCTACTATTTGTTTCTACCTCATTAAGTTTTCCTTCAAGTAATCTCTCTTTTTATTCCTAAGCGTACGATTTGCTTCCCATCTTTTATTGAAATAATTATCTCTATTCGCCTCAACTGGATCTTGTAAGAATTCTTCTCAAAAGAATACTGGACAAAATTTTGTACGACGTCAACAAAAGTGATATTCCTCGAAAGTTATTTATTTATTTACTGTACTTAATCATTTACTTATTTACCCTACTTATTACGAAGAACACAGGTTCGTACCGATACATTCGTTTCTGACCAGGAAGCCAGTACGAAAATCCGCTTTCTAGCCGTAGGCAGCTTATGTACATATTTAATAGCACGCCTATTTGTATATGGAATTCGAATTCACGCGAATGTATTTAATAGCGGGAGGGCGGTGTTTGGTGCTTCTTGTTTATTTAGCTCTGTGAACGAGATGCATGTGTTACCTTTAACCTTTACAACGATAATGCCTGAAGCAGTGTTCAATGCAGCATCCTCCAGCGGGCGCGAACCATTCATTTGCAGAAAATACGAACCTAATGAGGATAACGACTTTGGGGACTCCGGAAAGCTCAGAGCTACAATTTTCAGGACATTAAGTGAACAGAAGTATATAATCGTTAGGTTACCAATAGCAACACACTCAGCCAAAGGCCCCGGTGTACACAAGCTTTCAACGTGTTCACATTTGAAACATACGATATAAAAACGTTTCTTCGGCTATAAAATACTAGAGGGGTAACTGCATCAAATTATTTATTTGTTTACTCATATTCCATTAATTAATTCATTGGCTCACAGAGTTACATTCCATTTCACTTAGCTCCATTTCGTTTACTCTATTTCTGACTTGCCAATCTTTGTAGTGTGGAACACTGCTCCGTCGATGTACGAGAAAGCCAATGTTTACCTGTTTAGATATAAAACGCAGAGCACGTCTCCTGCAATCGACAAGCATCACGTTTAAGAATAGCATGAAAGTCAAAGAATATTATGTACAATAACAAATCGATCATACGGATTGTTAATTCATTAAGAAAAGTGAATCTGATACAACATTAATACAAATTAATTTTATTTCCTAGAATATATCTGTCTATTAAATAAATAAATAAATAAATAAATAAATAAATAAATACAACCTTAAATTCTCTAGCAATACTGTCAATATTCGCGTCGTTTTCAAGGCGTTCAATAATATTTATTTTTATCAGAAATACTCAGACGTGAACGTGTTTGTGACATGATGTTTTACCGGTATGTGGGGGCTTGGATCGTCACAACAACAGACCCGTTGTACTATTCTGCTACTTTATTTAAACTCAAACGCATTTTATATAAATCGGTAATTCCATCAAAATATTAGGATGAGGTAGTATAAAACTAACCTTAATCCATTAGATTTATTACAAAGAAGAATAA
The DNA here is from genome assembly GCF_040183065.1 of Periplaneta americana. Classification (NCBI taxonomy): domain Eukaryota; kingdom Metazoa; phylum Arthropoda; class Insecta; order Blattodea; family Blattidae; genus Periplaneta; species Periplaneta americana. Next base: position 191,574,082 of record NC_091119.1, on the reverse strand, counting down.
TTAAAATATGTCTAAAAAACCTATTGATTATCATACGAAAAAATTGTTTCTAGAATTTAGAATCTTGAAAATACATCAAATTTATATTAATACATTATTAAATTTTACAAATAAAAATTACATATATTTCAGATCATATATCGTAGAAGAGGGTAAAGTCGATCAAAATTTTGCAATTTTTTTATGATATTGAGGTTATGAAATGCAGCGAAGTTCCTCAGAAAATAGCATTTTGTCGTCATATCCTTCACTTATGAAGACACGTTACAGGAATTGAATTACAATCTATAAAAAACTGTTTTTATATGACTTGTGATCGAAGTTACCTGCTTAAATAGGGTAAAATCGATCACAATTGAATTTTTAGTTTAATATCGATTTTAAAATATTATGGAGTAAAGGCGATCACTGTTTATGTTTTTAAAAAACAAATTAAGTGTATTACATATATTTTATTTGTTATAGGCCTAAGGGGTATAAAAACAATAATAATTTTCAATATATGCCTATAGCATTATATGTGTATCTTTTGTTACTGTGATCATATTATTCGATACAATTAGGCCTATAGGTCTCCACTGTACAATCGTGACTATGATTGCCAACTTTTAAATCATAAAAACACATTTTAATACTTCACATACCAACAAACAAAGATTTAAGAATTCAAAATTTACATTGAAATACCACCCTTCAATTATAATCTAAAATGCAATTCAACATTGCTTACGTTTATAACAGATGTTATTTGTAATCTTCCCCTCCTCATGTCACTTTAGAAACTACGTTGTTCCCATAGTCAGGTACAGAGGGGTGTACAAAATATATTCCTTTGGCTTTGCTTCTCTTACGCAAGAAATTCACCATAATTTCGTCTTCCTCTTTCCCCACTATCCCATCAATATACGCTATATTATGACACTTTTCTGTTTATAAGTGTTAGTTGGAGGTATTTCGGTGAACAATTTATTCTTTCTGCTGGTGCTATCTGTTTCGAGTAGGTCGATGGCATGATCGACTTAACCCTACAAAGGAACAAGTTTTCTTAAAATAATAAGTTTCAATACTAACATTTACGAACTGCAAAACTATTATTTCAGGATACAATCTCAACGAAAAGTACTTACGTATACTTCCTGTCTCCTTTCACTCCTGACTATAATTTAGAGTTTTTAAGACATTGTTTTCATTTAAGAGAAAAAGTTGAAAAAAAAACAATTTTCACTTCAACGGTAATGACACTGTGTTCCCAATGTAGGCATTCGCAGGTTTTTTGTTGTCCCTCTCGCTTACATTTACAATGTAAGGCAATGAAGTCAGCATAACAAAATGCAAAAAAGTAACTGAGAAAATATATAATTTTCAATAAAAATCGCAAATGATCGATTTTACACCCACTGATTGACTTTACCCACTTCTACGGTACTCACAAACACAAAACCAAAGGCATGGATACAATACGTTTTTTTGAACTCAAGTGTTTAACGAGCACTGCTTTCAACCATAGTACTAATATCGGCCCTAAAATTTATAACAAATTAATAAAGAAATATCCACATCTATTTACCTCCAACAGTTTCAAATTTAAAAATGTATGTAAGCAATTTGTTACGAATAATTATTAATTTTAGATTTTATTTTATTGTAATATGCATGTAAATTTATTTATATTGAATTCTCCTCTGAGCAGAGAACACACTCTTTTAGAAGAGTGCTAGAATTTTGCAAAATAATAAACAGAACAAACAGAAAAAAATTATAGTAATTTATTGTACAATAATAAAATTTATTAACGCTAGTGGATATTGAATGATGAAGTGTAGGCCTACATTGCTTTTGACTGAGATCTCATAAGCTAATAATGCACTAACCTTCGAATGGGACATTTTACCTACGAGTTAATAATAATAATAATAATAATAATAATAATAATAATAATAATAATAATAATAATGTTTTATTTTCGCTGGCAGAGTTAAGGCCATAAGGCCTTCTCTTCCACTCAACCAGCCTTAATCAATACAATCCATAAATTTAAATTACAAATATTTACACTACACTTAAAAGGTTCTCCAGCAATATTCTTCACTACACATTTATTTAAATTTAGATAAATCTATAAGGTAAAGTAGTAACTTAATTTATGAGCTAATTTAATTCAATGAATTATAATTAATTTAATATTTGAGATAGCTAGTAAAATGATGAAGATTAATTTAATATAAGCTTACGAGTTCAATGAAGTTAATATTATTATCCTGAAAACATGACGCAGTGAATTAGTTTACGGTCGTTGCTGAACAGTGCAGTGGGGAGTATTAAGAAAAATTCTATCGTCAGAACAATCCTTTTCATAAACAGTAAGTTGAGCTCGGTATAGGCCAAATTTTGCCTCGGGCGTCTGGCACTTAAACCGAGACTCTGCTCATTCAATCAACAGTTTGCTTAGACGGGAATACTGAAAAGGCATTCAGGCATTTATTATGTGTCGTACTGTACCATGAATGGTTTCCATGGTGATTCCAAGATGGCTGCTCGCTTTTAATGACTGCAATTGCAGGCGAAGTGCGGGCAGGAAATCTGACAAGCATCAGGCATCGCTCTGTGAACTGGCAGAGATCATTCTTTTTATTTTTAGGTTATAAGATGTCAACTGAGCGATAGAAAAGAAGGAGAAATCAGCGATATATCACGCCATAATATATCGACAGAAAAACGGAAGGACGAAGGAGACGAACAATACAAAGCTATTATCATCCGTTCCATTTTATCAGACCAGTTCCCAGAATTGTCTGATATAAATTCTTCTCTGCCCACCCTCTTCCTCTAGCAGAGGGAAGTCATCTACAGAAGAGAAAGGGGCGAAAGAATCAACTTCAGTTCTGTTTTCTAACATGTATTGCATTTCAGAGTAACGCTGATTACAAACTCAGGGGTGGCATGCCGAGTCTTTCCTCGTGATTTTCAAAGTCCAATGTCCAAATAAAATTTTCTTGACGTAAAGCATTTTGTAACAAGATCAGCAAATTACAACATAAAATAAACTTAAGGGGACTTGCGTTCAGAAAAAAACTGCAAACGCAAGAAATGTTGCATCCACAATTTGATGTAACTTTTTCAAAGTTATAATGGATCATTTGGGAATGTTTTAAGGGATAAGACATAAGTGGATAGTTCTTGGTTAAATAGAGGTATATTGGTTGAATAAGGGTATAACTGATTGTTGAATATAGTGGAGAGTTGATGGTTGAACAAAGTACAAGTGGATAGTGAATAGTTGGTCTGCTGATCCGGAGCTGCGTTCGGGCTTGGGTTGGATCCCCCTTTGGTCTTTGGCTTCTTCCGAGGTTTTCCACAGCCGTGGGACTGAAGCCGGATGGTCTATGGCGAGTCCTTGGCATCAACCCCTTTGATTTGATTACCCCCCTTTGATTTGATTACCTGGTTGGGTTTTTCCGAGGTTTTCCCCAACCAAAAGGCAAATGCCGGGTAATACTTTGGCGAATCCTCGGATCTCATCTCATCTCATCTCACTACATCTCGCCAAAATATTGTAAAAAATTGCACAAAATTGTAAAAATTGTAGAAAATTACTAAATTGTAAAACTATAAAAATTTGTAAAAATTGCAATTGTAATATTGTAAAATATTTGACTTGTTCCACATCTTAAAGCTTCATTGCTCATGTAAGATCTATGGAATAAAATAAATGAATGAATGAATAATGAATGAATGAATGAATGAATGAATGAATGAATGAATTAGAGGTACAAGTTGATAGTGAATGGGTGAATAGACGTACGAGTTGATAGGCTAGATGATGGCTGAATAAAGGTACAAGTGGGTAGTTGATGTTTAAAAAGATTTCCAAGCGGATAGTTGATGGCACTTCTATTCAACCATCCACTATCCAAATATGTCTCTAATTAGGAATTCACTATCTTCTTGTACACTGGCGTTCAAAGTTACCTGAACCTACTAATCGATAGTTTTTTTAGTAGGTTATTTTACGACGCTTTATCAACATTTATAATCGATAGTGTGGCTTCTTTAGTTATTACTTCTATTGATAGATGGCGAAGATAATAATCAGCGCTGCCAGTCGTACATAAATATACCCGCATTATAGAATTAATTAGTTTATCCTCCTCTATTGATTGTAAAACAACACTGGGTTTAGGTGGAAACCGCTGATATTGTCAATTATGATAATAATTTATGCTTAATCTACATGATAATTTTCACCGACACTTTTTTAACCACACCAGTAATGGTGTCACTATGATCATAAAATCGTAGGCCAGATATCTTTGAACGTCAGTGTACCTCTATTCAACCACCAACTATCGACTTGTACCTGTATTTAATCATACAATATCAACTTGTAACGCTATTAAATCATCAACTATAGATTTTAACCTCTATATAACGTTCGCTATCAACTTATATCTATATTCAACCATCAACCATCGACTTGTACCTACGATCAAGCATTCACTATCCACTTGTACTTCTATTCACACATCCATCTACATACTTCTACCTCAAACGAAACTTTTATTATCTATTTGCACCGCTCCCTATTCACTCATACAGCTATCCCAGTGATGTCAAAGCAAGCGCATTTTTCTGACCTTGACGTCTTGCGCGGGCAGCAAGCGCTGAGTATGGAAAGAGGAAGGGTGTGTATATGAATAAGCAACCTGTTGGATTAAGAAAACAGTGGTGCACAAACTTCAAACGGAACGTGAAATTTCATGTCGTTATTTTTATATGGCTTCTTACTGTTTAATATTATCTATATTGTCTGTAAAACAAAAGTACTAACACTGATTTCTTACTATTGCACTTGTGTTTTAAATCTTAATAACATAATAGAGAGTTAAGAAGGAATATTGACTTAAATTCCATAGTAGTATAATTATACTGTATTAAGTGGATGAAACACATCATTCATAAAGAAAGTGATATTCCAAAGAAAGAGATTGAGTATGACATGATAAGTTGGAATTTATATTGATGGTATCTTTAGCCTTACAAAAGTAATCAATAAACTAATTAAAACAATATTACAGTACAAAGCAAAGTTACCTAGGTACTGTATCTGTTTTAAGTGTAACTAATATTACATAACAAAACTCTTATCGCATTATGCTTTTAAGGTGATATTTGTGAGCAACTTCCTATCATCACAATATTAAATTATTTTCTCGAAATCTGCTGAAGCTATAGAACTGACATTTTTACAACACATGGGCACGTATCTTTTGCTTATGATGTAAAAGTAGTTGCTTTGTTAATTCATTTCCTCACAGACAATTTCCATGCGAATATTTTCAAAATTTTCAATACACTATCTTCAGTAATACGTATATACGGTATATTAGATTTACGAAAACATTCTGTAAGGCTACTAAATAAATAGGCCTATACCTGAAAATTTAACTTTTGTATACGAAAAGTTGAGAAAATATTTCTTTTGAATAAAAAAAATCAAACTTGTGAAAAATGAGCATTAAAATTAAAACTTACATTCTTATAATGCACTTATACTTCTCAGGCAAATCTAAAAATTAACATGGATACAGTTTTAATAAGTTCTCTTCCATTTATCTATTGAATCAGTGCTGGCCATTCCTGAATATAGCTCGACCAAGCGGCTTATACTACCTCTTTCGTCTGTCTCTTTCCTTTCCGCTGTAAAGCGCTCAGGCTCTCCTAAGCTCTAAAGCGCGCGCTTGCTCCTATGGGCATCAGTTGACATCACTGATCTACATGATCATTTTCACCTGCACTTTTTTAACCGCACCAGTAATGGTGTCACTATGACCATAAAATCGTAGGTCAGATATCTTTGAATGTCAGTGTACCTCTATTGAACCACAAGTATCGACTTGTACCTCTAATAAAGCATTAATTATCCACTTGTACCTCTATTCAACCACCAACTATCTACTTGTACCCGTATTCAATCACACAATATCAACTTGTACCCATATTCAATCATACAATATCAACTTGTACCCGTATCCAATCATACAATATCAACTTGCACCCGTATTCAATCATACAATATCAACTTGTAGCTCTATTCATTCATCAACTATATAGCTCTCTATTCACTCATCCAGCTACCCAATCGTACAGTACCTCTCTCCACATAGCCACTTGTATCTCCCTGCATCTTTATAACTTGTGTATCTATTCATCCATCTACCCATTGACCTTTATACTTCTGTACTTAATCATCCATCCATTCCATCACATATTGAGCTACCGAAAGTTAGTATACGTTAATCCGCTCATTGTTGGCCTATATAGCCTACCTGTTCCTATCTCTATTTTGTCCCACTCTCTCCCGCAGCTATCCATTCATCAACCCATCAAGCTACTCAGCTACCAACACATTCAACTACGCACTTGCACTAGCAACCATCAGTTTCTCCTTAATAACGAGTCTAGCGATCTTTCATTATATCAATACAAGACAAGAAGAATATCAACAGCAGCTGGCCCGTCACTTTATCATTTACATGAATGAAATTTAATCAAGCACTCCTGAGTGGAGCTGCGTCCTAACGACACCTGTGCAGTATTGATGTTGTGCCTAGAATTTACCTCGTAGCGTGTAACTTTTCATCACTCTTGTCTCAAAACAGAACGATGCTCAAGGAGGAAGGCCTCGAATACAAAGGAGCAGAAGAAGGAAATGAGTTTTTGTCTCTGAATCGTGACAAGTAATTAATCATTGTTTAATGCCGGTTACGTCACACAGTTCAGCGAGCATTTGTCTTCCTCAGCGCGAGAGGGAAGTAGGAGTTCCACTGCATATCAATAAATCGGTAACGTACGATAGATTAAATATTCTCTGGGTCAATGTAAAAGTGACACAACGGACACAAGTTTATTTGTGATAATGTCTTCTCTGATAATAAAATTAAAAATGAATGAATGAACGAACGAACGAATAAATGAATGAAAGAATGAATGAATGAATGAACGAATGAATGAATGAAATTATACACAACCAGAAAAAAAGTTTCATTATGACAACATATTTAATAGTTTTTATGGTTTCACAACAATTCACTCCATTATGTTGCGGATATTATTGATTATGTTTTTCTAGTATTATTCAAAGATACACAGAAAATAAATAATATAATATGCACAAAATAAGAAATTAAGCTTTCGTTTTCTGGACTAATGTTCTTTTTAATTCTAAAAATAAGTACTTCATTTACTTTATACTTTGTATGACTTGATTAGATATATAATACACGTAATTTATTTTCAAACATGTCTAAAGAAAAAGAGACGTATGAAGAGTACACAGGAAAAAAAAAAAAGACGAATGTGCTCTTAAGGGTGATGTCAGTATATAATTCAATAGATTACTACAAAAATTTAGTGTTGTTCTTATCAAATCTGATAAAAAGAACTATCACCACAGATAGTCATTCATTTCTTACTTTTTAATAGGAACAGCAATAAATCTTGAATTATTATACTGATTTAGATAAGTATCTCACCCTTAACAACAATATGACATTCATTCTTTTTCTCCTCTACTCTTCATATGTTTTATTCACTTATACTGTATGCATCATATAATACATGTATTCATAGATTTCTGCCCAAGAGCAGGTCTTTCACTGCAAACCCAGCATTCTCCAATCTTCTCTATGTTTCGCCTTCCTCGTAGTCTCCGCATACGATCCGTATATCTTAATGTTATCTGTCATCAGATCTTTTTCTTCGAACTTTCTCCCGTTCACTATTCCTTTCAGTGCATCCTTCAGTAGGCAGTTTCTTCGCGGCCAATTCCATTTTCTCTTCCTGATCAGTTTCAGAATCATTATTTCTTCAACCACTCTTTCCAGCACAGCTTCATTTCCACCTCTTCGAAAGATAAATCTCCAATTTTTTTTTATATTTCTATTTCTTGGAGCAATGGTAACAAATATAAATGACACTCGGGAGGAAATTAAACGCAGAATAAATATGCAAAATGCCTGTTATTATTCGGTTGAGAAGCTTTTGTCATCTAGTCCGCCGTCAAAAAATTTTAAAGTTAGAAGAATTTATAAGACAGTTATATTACCGGTTGTTCTGTATGGTTACGAAACTTGGACTCTCACTTTGAGAGAGGAACAGAGATTAAGGATGTTTGAGAAAAATATGTGGGACTAAAAGGAATGAAGTTACAGGAGAATGGAGAAAGTTACACAACGCAGAACTGCATGCATTGTATTCTTCACCTGACATAATCAGGAATATTAAATCCAGACGTTTGAGATGGGCAGGGTATGTAGCACGTATGGGCGAATGCAGAAATGTAGGATATAGAGTGTTAGTTGGGAGGCCGGAGGGAAAAAAGTCCTTTGAGGAGGCAGAGACATAGATGGGAGGATAATATTAAAATGGATTTGAGGGAGGTGGGATATGATAGAGATTGGATTAATCTTACACAGGACAGGGACTGATGGAGGGCTTATGTGAGGGCGGCAATGAACCTCCGGATTCCTTAAAATCATTTGTATGTAAATATACATTACAACAATAATTAACACATTACTTATTAAAATGAAAAAAAAAAAAATGGATTTACCCCCGCTCATGGTCGGGGATTCAAATCTGCACTAAAGATAGGAAGAAAATAGCTAATTCTGTATTTTTACCTGTTTGCTGTGGAGAAGTGTGTGTCCAGTTTCAGGGGAGGTTTCGACAAAATCTCAATGATAATTCCATTGTTAACATGAAAGTCAAGTTTTCATAACATGAAGAAAAGTAAAAATAAAATTAAAATTCCACATAAAATAACAAAATAACTCCATAAGATAAAGGGAATTTATTATTAGATTGGTGATCAGTGTAGTAGACGTAGGAAAACTAGAATAACATCATTGTATAGAGCACATCTAGGTCAGAAAGCATGGGTAGACATAACGGCTCGGTTAGAAAAGCCAACGTACTATGGTAGGAACGATCATGATTTTTAAATAAAATGTAGGAAACAGAAAACGGATATAGGTAAATTCTCATTTTTAAATAGAACTATAAATGATTGGAATGACCTACCTGTAGCGGTCTTTGAGGGCTGTCCTTCCTTAAGGAGATTCAGGTATAACTTAAAAAGTTGTGTATAAAGTGCAAATTAAAATTAAGGTGACATTTAACATTTAATTTTTTAAGGTGACATGTATTTATTTAGCCTGACGAGTTACTCCCTTGGTTTGAATTGTAAATTATTTAAAAACATCGTGTAAGAAGGCCTTAGACTAGAAATGTTTAGCTTAAATGTAGTTCTGTTTATAAGAATGCATAAGGATGTAATTATTTGACTTATATGAACTGTTGTATCAGTGAAGCGAGGTGAGCCAGTGAAGTTATGGTTTTACAGTGCAGTGAATAGTTCCGATCAGTGATAATTTATAGCGTCAATGAAATGTGTTCTATAGTGTCAGTGAAATGTGTCCTAAAGTGTCAGTGAAATGCGTCATAGTACCACTACAGTGAGTGAGATAAGAGTAAAGTGAAAGACTATTGAAACTTATGTAGGGGCTATACATATGTAGGTTGTATTGTAAAATTAGGTTATTTTATGTTTTATTATTAATTGTAATTATTGTGTTAAATTGTATTGTGTATTCTTTTGTATTGTGTATATAATTGTATTGTGTATTGTAAATTTTATTGTGTATGGTTTATCATTTTATTGTGTATTGTTTATATTGTGTATACCACTGCCACCGGGTGCTTGCCCACTTGCAGTGTAAATAAATACATACATACATACATACACACATACACACATACACACATACATACATACATACATACATACATACATACATACATACATACATACATACATACATACATACATACGTATTTACAAAATAATAAAGTTTGAGGTGGTGGTGGTGGTGGTGGTGGTGGTGGTGGTAGTGGTGGTGTCATTTGTAATCATAATTGTTATAATAATGATGTGAAAGATTATTTCTAAGTCTGAGGTCAAACCTACAACTTTGCAGTCCGAAACTCTTCACTGTGACGATTAGAGGTTCACACAAATTCACTGCCAATTACTTTATTCAATTGCAATTAAGAATATCACGATTGCTTCTAATATTAATTGTTAATTAGTGGCACATTTTGTTCCTGAAGCACACATAATAATATTATAGTTAGGTTTGGATCGACTGTCGCCTTCGGGTGACGATGCCATGAGCTACCAGCGTATTATCGATTGTAAAGCGATTCCAGGTGCTAGACTATAGCAACCAATAGCTATTGTGTGAGGGGAAACATTTCAGTATTGTATTTTGCTTATTATAGCCATTGTTTGGGGTATTGTAAAAGTGCGTATTGTCCGATGTGTGCCGATAAAGGGGATATACGTAATCATACACGATGCTAACTCCTTAGCAGACGCGAAATAACTGCATGGATAACACTTCAATATATAATACAGGTATATTGGAAGTGTATATGTGCAGGATTTATTTCTAATTCTGCAGATTTGTGACTTCTAGCATGTAAGAGGTTTAAAATTACATTTTAGCTTACACATTTATACAGTTAACATATTATGACTTCTTAATATTCTGATTTATATTGTGTAACAGTAACATTGATGATAAAATCAATGACGTTCACGATAATAATGTAAATAATTTGTTGACAATGACGGCAACGAGGACGATATGAAAACCATGTTAATGCAAAGTATAACGCTGTTGACGATCAGAGTGGAGATAATGAGACAATGATAATGAGAACGACATTAAAGATGAGGACGATAAGAATATGAACAAAATAATGGTAATGATGATTATGTTGACAGTGATAATGGTAAAGATAACGATTGCGGTAATGACAATAAAAACAATGAGATGATAATATTAATAATAATAATAATAACGATGTTGACGATGATAATGGTAAAACAACGACGATGATGATGACAACGAAGATGCGGAATATGGCAACAAATAATGAACAGTGAATAAAATAATTAAGATAATGACAATGATCACATGGACAAAAAGGTGAGGACAATGATGATAGCAACAATGATAAGCTAACAATGATGATGTTGGCGATGATAATGGTAAAGGCAATGATGACAACAATGATGGCAACGAAAATGAGGACTATCATGACAACACTGATAATGATAATAAATTTGGCTATAGTAACGGTAAATACAACGATGTTGATAATGACAATTACACAGACAAAAACTTTGAGGACAATGATGACAGCAACAATGATAATGTTAACGATGATGATGTTGACGATGATAATGGTAAAAACAATTATGGCGATAATAATGAAAATGATGATGACAAAGATGGGGACGATGATAGCAACGATGATAATAGCAATTATTATGTAGACGATGATAAAGGTAAAATAATTATGGGATAATAATGGCAATGATGACGACAAAGATGAGGACAATTATAATAGCAATTATGACGATGATAATGGTAATACAAATATGGGATAATAATGACAATGATGTCGACAAAGATGAGGACGATGATAGTAGCAATGATAATAGCAACTATGATGTTAACGATGATAATGGTAAAATAGTTATGGCGATAAAATGACAATGGTGACAACAAATATGAGGACAATGATGATAGCAACACTGATAATAGCAACGATGATTTGACGATGATAATGGTAAAACAATAATGATGATGATAGGGACAAAGACAACAGCAACAAAATTACAGATGATGACAATGATAATTGATAATTACGTTAACGACGATAACAGTGAAGACAATGATGATAATGATCACGATAACAAAAATGAGCACGTTGATGACAACAACAAAGATAGCGCTAACGATGATGTTGACGATGATAATCCTTGTAGTAAAAACAATGACGGCGATTATAATGACAATGATGATGACAAATATGAGGACTATTATAGCAACATTGATACGATGATAATGGCAAAAGTTATGACGATGTTGACAATGACGACATGACGATGATAATGGTAAAAGTTATGACAATGACAACGACGTAGCATGGTAACGATAATAATGGTAAAAATTATGACGATGATGATAATGAGGACATGGCATGGAAACGACGATAATGCTAAAAATTATGACGATGTTAACAATGATAACGACACGGCATAGCAACGATGACAATGGTAAATTTTATGACAATTACAACGACATGGCGTGGCAACGATGATAATGGTAAAAATATAACGACGTTGGCAATGAATACATGGCATGGTAACGATAATGGTAAAAATTATAACGATGTTGACAATGACGACATGGCATGGAAACAATGATAATGGTAAAAATTATGATGTTGATAGTGACAACGACATTACATGGCAGCGATGATAAAGGTAAAATTATGACAATGACAAAGACATGGCATGGCAACGATGATAATGGTAAACATTATGACGATATTGACAATGACAACGACATGGCATGGAAACGATGATTATGGTAAAAATTATGACGATGACGACATGACATAGGAACAAATGGAATAAGTTTTGAAGTTCCGTCATGCCAATTCCGGCATTACGTGCATTAGAATCGTCTTTGCTTTGTTGATTGAGTTCTCAAATTCCAAGAACATACAGTATTTAAATCATGCAGTCGTACTGAGTTTCTTCAACTAATACTTCAGAAAATGAACTATAATCGTTGTTATTCACTTTGTGGCAACAATAATAATGATGATATTGAAAATTATTATAATGATTTCATACAATAATGACGAGGACGGCAATAACCGCAGATAGTAACGGCGATGTTGGGTGAAGACTTACACAACACGTTCAAACCATCCGTCAAGTAATTTTCGTTATCCATTATTCTTGCGTAACACATGTTCGTTACATTTGTTTTTATTATAATGCAGAGAGCGGTCAGACGCGGTGCTGAAATAGCTTGGCAAAGTAATCATGTTATGCAACTTTAATCACAGTTCTTTTATTCCTGCAAGCCATTTGCAAACATCCCGTGCGGACATGCAATTTTTATTAGTAGCTTTGCGTATAGCAAAACATAATTTCAAGTACGAATCAATAGTAATAATGCATAATGAATATCCCAAACTGCCGACAGACATCAGCGTTCTACCGTCTTTGTCTCGCTGAAATTTTTTACACCGACTTCTTTTAACATGGAAATGGAAATACTGCATCGCTATCTTTTGAATTCCCTTGGGGTATCTAAATAGATTTATAACACAAAATAATTCCGGCTTCCTAAAACATTATTTCCAGTATAATGGTAAAAAAAAAGCCTTCTCTGCTTATCTGCAACACATTACATTTTGTAGTTTTATTTTATTAGTGATTGAGGCTTTTGGATGTTGTAAAGATTTTCCATTTTTTATTATTTTTGGTTTGAAACTTGATATGCGATACAGCAAATATTTCGACACTTTAAACAATGCGTTATTATTCCTTGAACTCGTGGACGGATTTTGTTCAAATTCAGTATTCAGCACGTCACTTTCATTCATTCCGTAAAAATATATAGGAAAATGATTAAAAAAGATAAGTCACTGTATGAAAACTAACACAGTAATGTTTTGCTCAATTTCGGTTGTTATAACTGAGGCAGTGCTGCTCATCGGAGTGACTACTACCGCGGAGGAATCAGAGATTACGAATAAAGCTCTCCACCGGTGATCTCCGGTACTACCGTAGGTGGAACAGGAAACATACGGAGGGATGCGGTGGTTCGGAGCGAAGCGACAGTTAGCTCAAGGACGACCGGCGCGTACAGACTGAAGGTAGTTGAGTGGAATAAAATGGCACCAAACCGGATATCCGTCAAATGGAAATTCTTTAATTTTGTTGAAGGTAATAATAAAGTCGCACACTGTAAACTTTGTGGGCGAATTTATTCTAAGGGTGGTGGAACTTCGAATTTGTTAGACCATTTGAAGCGATCGCACAATCGCGAACTTGATGAAAACAATTACGCAAAACATTTGATACGATTTCTTTTTAAATTGTTTTAGTGCTATTGTTTCCAAAGGCTCACAGTCTAGGAAAAAGTCTTGAAATTTCTCTAAAACGTAACTTTCGAGGCAATAAAAAGCATATGAAATATTTACAAGACGACTTGAGTTATATTTTGCTGTTTAGACAACTTGAGTTATATTTTACTGTTTGGATTAAAATATTTCTGAATGAAACTAAAGAAACATGTGGTAATAATATAATTACAATTATCCTTAAATTGATATCCACTTATATTTTTATTACAGAGCAAGAGTGGCGCGTTTTAGAAGAGGCAGTTCAAATGCTGACACCCTTTAACACAAGAATCACAATCCTGTCCAGTGAAGAATCTGAATAAATTATGTTGGACAGTAAACTTTATCCCATTGAAAGCCCACGTTTCTTTTGTTCCATTCTTAATATATTTTACGTTAAACTGAACCGATTCGAATAATAATTGACAAACCCTGTTTGCGATTAAACGAGATTTTCTAGGAGAATTAAAGTATAAATGTTTACATTAGCTACTGAAAAGCTTTACTTCTGCGTTAGTTTTGTAGTTAGATTGAATGTTATTAATTTGATCAATGGCATAAAACTAATACGGCTTTCCACATATACTATGAATTTCAAAACTAGAAAAAAAATCAGTCAGCTAACGTAGCACTTCAAGCAACACAAGAAAAAAGAGAGCCGAAGAAAGAGAGAGAGATTAACATAAAAGAGAGATTAAACAACAACAAATTACAGCTTATTTTAAAAGATACGCGGACGTCAGCGGACTCGAATCACTACCTGATCCGATTAAAGGAATGCTCAGCGGAAAGTGTATGTCTGCGCCACAGCACATATACAACCTGCGCGGCATCAATCGGAGGTAACCGGAGGGCTCCGATTGAAAGCGCGCAAACAACCGCTCCGGAGAAAACCTAATCATACAGCGTATTCCGAATCTCACCGGTCCGGTGGTGGCATCAATGACGTCACGTTGCAACGAAATAAGGAACAAAACTGCTGGAAGGATCGATGCTGTCATGGCGACAGTGTTAAGTGGTTATCTGTGCTATGCTAGCAAAATTTTGCGAAATTTCCATACTGCCATCTCGTTCAAAGAAAAGAGATCATAAACAACTTATTTCTTGAACCGGTAGTAATAACTGGTCCGTTGACATGTTCGCTCATAAGCCATTAACATATTGTTTTTACGTTGTGCTCATTACAAACAATACAGCAGAACTAAAGCAGAACACACCGCCATGACACAACAGTGCACGATGTCATTCGTCTGCTAATTCCCGCCCTATACAAGAACCAATCAGATTCACTGATGGCGGCTGATGGAGACTGCCACCACCTCTGCAAGTTGATGGCACCGGTGCGACACCGGTGGAGCATCAATGACGTCATCGGTGGAATTCGGAACACCGTGATGCCATCGGATTGCTCACCGGTGAGATTCGGAATACGCTCATAAGCAGCATTAAACTGAGGCCTCTCTGGAACAAGAACTTAACTACAAAACCTTGAATATGAAACATTTTAAATCTGGTACAGCATTGCGCACAACGATATTCAAATGTTTATAGAGGGCACTGTGTTTGTTATTTATTTACTTGAATAATATTAAGGGAAAAATTTTTCCGGGCCGGATATCGAACTCGGGACCTTTGGCTAAACGCATCAATGCTCTCCCGACTAAGCTGCCCAGGAACTCTAATCGACACTGATTCAATTTTTCCCATTATCGCCAAATACTTCAAAGTGGGCTGACAAACCGTCAAGCATTCAACAGTGAGTTGTTTTTTATTAATTAAATTGAATCGGTGTCGGGTCCAGTTCCTGGATAGCTCAGCCGGAAGTGCATTGTTGCGTTTAGCCAAAGGTCCCGGGTTCGATGTCCGGCCTCGAAACAATTTTTCCCTTGAAATTATTCAAATCAGCTTCACAGGGAACTATGCCTGAAAGCCAGATTTTCATTTATTTACTTGATTATTTATTTACTTATTCGTTTATTTATTTACTAGCCGTACCCGTGCGCTCCGCTGCACCTGTTAGAAATAAATATAAAGTAATTATATAATTAAAATAGGACGTTTGATCCAGGGAACATTCGTTCTTGATAGAAGGATAAATCGTTTAATATGTTACTTAATTTAAATTGTATTTAAATAATTAAAATGCGATCATTTTGGTCCTTGAATGCCATATAGCCTAAAATCTAAGTTACAACGAACTTAATTTATATTCCAATTTAAATTCTATTTAAATAATTAAGATGCGATTATTTTGGTCCTTGAATGCCATATAGCCTAAAATCTAAGTTACAACGAACTTAATTTATATTCCAATTTTCATCGAAATCCGTTCAGCCATTATCGCGTGAAAAGGTAACAAACATCCAGACAGACAGACATACAAACAAAAATTAAAAAAAGCAATTTTCTGGTTTTGGTTAACACCAATTAGTTTTGGAAAATCGAAAATTACGAGAAAAATTTTGGCTACAGATTTATTATTAGTACAGATTAATATATATATATATATATATATATATATATATATATATACATAATATACGTTAAGTTGCTATTCCAGAGAAAGCTTCAATTTACATATATGCAGGGTAAAATTAACGGGGGGATGGGGGATTTCCCCCTGTTGGAAAGTTATCTCCCTCTCATAAATTCATATTAACATCACTGCCAGGGATAACTTCTATTCCCCCCCTCACTAAATATATTTTTTTAATACGTGTATACTTTATAAAGTATAAAGTAAGCAAAGAAAATAATATTGATGTATTGTCATCACCGGCAAGCTGACAACAATCAATAACTTAGGAATTACACATCTTAACTTAAGCCTGCTCATGGATATAATGTATTATCATGATCAAGATGCAAGACAAGCAACTCAGTGCGACCAAGCGTTGATCCGTACAGAATGAGGATAATAATAATTTTATGTATAATATTATTTATCTAGGACTCAATCCCCCCCTCATCAGAAATCTTAATTCGCACCCTGATTATATGAGATACATTTTTTTCCCCTATTCGTTTGATGTACACTTTTTATTTATTTTCTTTTAATTTCATTACATTTACTGCATTTCGACTCAATGTTGACAATCTCAGAAATTTTTCCGAAAACCAAGGTCAATTTTCACTTTTCTTTAAAAACAAAGTCGAAATATCCCCGAGAAAGAAAAATTTCCCTCGACTTAATAATATTAATTAGATTGTTATGGAATTAAAGGTGTTGCACACCAATGGTTTCACTCATATCTCATAGATAGGAAACAAAGTTGAAATCAATACAACTATGAAATCTGCATCGACATGGGGAACTATTAATAATGGAATTCCTCAAGGATCAATATTAGGTCCCCTACTTTTTCTAGTGTTTATAAATGATCTTGCCCCCCTAATAAAAGATGTAGGTCATCCCATATTATTTGCAGATGACACAAGTATAGTAATTACAGCCAAATAACTCCAACATATTCCAATCTTCAACAGAGGAAATTCTTTTCAAAATATGTGACTGGTTCTCAGTCAATAAATTAGTATTAAATTGTAACAAAACTAACATAATTCAATTTAAATCCTGTCCAAATTCAACCTCGCAAATTTCTAGCGTAGTAATTAATAATAGATCCTATTAGAAACAACAACCACCAAATTTCTTGGCTTAAAAATCGATAATGTTTTAAATTGGAGAAATCATATTAAAGAAATTATCCCCAAACTAAATTCAGCTTGTTCTGCTATTAGATCTATGCAAAGATAGTAAATATCAATACCTTAAAAACAATATACTTTGCATACTTCCACTCGGTAATGAGTTTTGGAATAATATTCTGGGGAAATTCCACAGATAGTAACAATATATTTCTATTACAAAAAAGAGTAATTAGAATAACAGTAAGTGCCAAATCTAGGGAATCGTGTAGGACTATTTAAAAAAAACTACAAATAATGCCCATGACTTGTCAGTATATCTTTTCATTAATAATCTTCCTCGTATGTAATCGTGAAAACTTTGTAACTAATTCAACAGTTCATAGCATAAATACACGTGAAAAATGACTTTCATACTCCATCGGCAAGTCTATCATGCTATCAAAAAGGAGTGCGTTATATGGCAGTAAAAAAATTTAATAGCCTTCCTATCGATATAAAAAATGAAACTGAAAACATAAAATTATTTAGGGCCAAATTAAAGAAGTGCCTACTTTCTCACGCCTTCTATTCTGTAGGTGAATTCATGACATTGAATAACACTTCATGAAATTGATACTGAAACTTTGTGTTGTACTAGTGGACTATATTGTAAATCTCGTCTGTATATATTTCATCTAGACTGTGACTATAAATTAAGATTTTGTAATAGTACTAGCCGTACCCGTGCGCTCCGCTGCACCCGTTAGAAATAAATATAAAGTAATTACATAATTTAAATAGGACATTTGATCCAGGGAACATTCGTGTTTTATACAAGGATAAATCGTTTATTATGTTACTTAATTTAAATTGTATTTAAAAAATTAAAATGCGATCATTTTGATCCAGAGACCACTCATTTGGTCATAAAAATTATTTTAGGAAATACAGGAAACGAATGTACAGAATAGCCTATCAAGTTTTCTGTGCAAAAGAAGCTATTTTAATCTTACCTGTCCTCAATTCACTAAGAAGTCACTGTAATAACATTATAGCATTATGTCCACCTAGAGAAACTACACTTTCCAATGGTGAATTCATAATTAATTATACAAATCGGTTAATTTAGCTTCCGATATTACTTCATACAAACACAGAAAATTGTTGTTGCCCAAGCTCCCTTATAGACGAAGTCATTTGTTTTTCATTTCATTACACCGCCTTAGATGGCGTTGTTATTGTAATTTTGAAACTCATTTATCTCATTCAATATCAGTCCCAACAAAATTATCCATAGAATAAAACGTATCGAAAATTATTTTTAAAGAAACTTTTGTTATGTAATATTTTTCATGAAAATTAATAATAAGGGAGATATTTCGATTTATTTAATTCAAGCCACCTTATAACCCCCCTTTTAAATAAAATATTTTGAATGCCATATAGCCTAAATTCTAAGTTACACTGAACTTAATTTATATTCCAATTTTCATATAAATCGGTTCAGCCATTATCGCGTGAAAAGGTAACAAACATCCAGACAGACAGGCAGACAGACATACAAAGAAAAATTTCAAAAAAGTGATTTTCGGTTTCAGGGTGGTTAATTATATATGTTAGGACAAATTATTTTTGGAAAATTGAAAATTACCAGAAAAATTTCGGCTACAGATTTATTATTATGTAGTATAGATTACGTTTTTTGACTTGTTCCATATTCTAGCTGTAAGCAATGTATGAATACCATGGAATGTTAATAAATACAATACAATACAATATCAGTCGACGACCTCAAGCTCATATAAATCCAACGAACCATTGTGTACGCTAACCTGGACAAGTGAGCAACACATCTCCAACGCTATTTCTGTGTATTTGGAGATGATGTTTTGCAGCAGGGGCAGCCAGGCTGTTCTTGTCACTGTTACGCCCGGCCTCACTGTCACGGGATATGAAAGGATTAGTCGAACATTCTTAAGAAGTCAGGCGGGCTAGGTGGGCAGGATTATCATGTTAAATGGAGTAAAGATGAAGCTGTGTAAGGAAATCGTGCGGATATGTGATAGGGGCAGGCAGATGGACCCCGCGATACACGGATGACGTGCGGTCGGCTGAGCTGTCAGGAGACTGTCAAACCAATGGTGTGTGACCTGAGCCAGCAGGGAGATAAGACAAGACGAGCGGGACTCTAAATTATACCGCACAGGATCGAGGACTACGGCTTCAAGCAGGGAATCAGATTCAGGTCTACCTTTGTCTTACAAGAAAGTATTGGTGAAAAAAAAAGTTGTGTGCAAGAATTTTGAATGTACAGTAGGGGAACTGTATCATTTCGACGAATATAATTTACATTATCCTATAAGTGAAGGACTGCTTAGAATATTGATTCCAACACTGTGATATTTATATTTTCACCATCTTGTTGACCAAAATTTTAACAAATAATGACGCAGGAATGCAGTGGTAACTTAAATAGATTTCACACTCATTTTTGAGTACTAATATATGCCATTATGAGCGCTCAATAGACGGACTGCTACTAGTCAAAAACAGACAAAAAATATCTCAAATGCCAGTTTCAATTACCCATAAGAATGAGAATATATTGATCAAAATTTTGACTAATAATGGGACAAGAATGAAGTGGTAACTTAAAAATGTTTTAGACTCACTCTTGAGTAGTAGTATATGCCGCTATGAGCGCTCACTAGACGAACTTTTACCAGTCAAAAATATACAAAAACATCTCTAATAAATGACAGTTCCAATTACCCATAAGAATGAGAATATATTGATCAAAATTTTAACTAATAATGGGACAAGAATGCAGTGGTAACTTAAATATGTTTCAGACTCACTCTTGAGAAGTAGTATATGTCGCTATGAGCGTTCACTAGACGAACTTTTACCAGTCAAAATATACAAAAATATCTCAAATAAATGCCAGTTTCAACTACCTATAAGAATGAGAATATATTGATCAAAATTTTAACTAATAATAATGGGACAAGAATGCAATGGTAACTTAAATATGTTTCAGACTCACTCTTGAGTAGTAGTATATGCCGCTATGAGCGCTCACTAGACGAACTTTTACCAGTCCAAAATACAGAAACATATCTCCAATAAATTACAGTTCCAATTACCCATAAGAATGAGAACATAGAGACCAAAATGTAACTAATAATGGGGCAGGGAATGTAGTGGTAACTTCAATAGGTTACAGACTCGCTCGATATGCCGCTATGGGCATGACTTTTACCAATTAAAAATACAGAAATATATCCCCAATATGTGACAGCTCCAATTACCCATAAGAATGAGAACATAGTGACCAAAATGTAACTAATAATGGGGCAGGGAATGCAGTGGTAACTTCAATAGGTTACAGACTCGCTCGATATGCCGCTATGGGCATGACTTTTACCAGTTAAAAATACAGAAATATATCCCCAATATGTGACAGTTCCAATTACCCATATCACACGTTCGAGTTTTTAACTAATTGACAATAAGGGCACATTTACATAAGAATTGAAATATTGATGTCCCCAAACCATGTTGATTTTAATATGTTTTATGTTTATCAATGTAGATTGCATTTTTGATCAGGGAGGCACAAGGACTTATTTAGAGGTGATGTTACAGTATAAACAGTTGTATCTGATGATATCGGCATGACCTACGAAAACGTTAATATAGTATTAAATTATGTAATATAAGGACTTGTACCTTACACATATAGAAAGTAAAGTCACTGACTGAAAATAAATCTTTGTATTGTATATCATAGACTTTTATGCTCGACCATGCCGAAATGTAGTAATTATACATCTGGTAGTAGCCCTTTAATGCACCTCTTTGAAGTACACCTATTCATTATAGTTCAGTTGTTCAGCCAACGACAAATTACCATTGTATCATTATAAAACTGTAAGTATCGATTATTCTCGGATATGCAATCGAAAGATAATTAGCGAAAAGTCACGGAGGGTGGAAATTCAATACTGTCGCAGAAGGTTATGTTCTGTTACTATAATAATTAGCGTTAATTGTAAATAATATTCAAATAAATTAAATTTGTCATCTCGTTTTTCAATTCTAAATCAATTTCCAGGTTATATCAAGACTAATCATCATATTATTCTCTAGATTATATCAAGGTCAATGACATTCGTGCCCCGGAAAAAATCAATACTTTCGCGTCTGCGCACATCTCACAATTCAGGTCAGTTCAGCTCTTCACTTACATAACCATAACATGAATACTTATGAATAATTTCAAGTTAGAAATATGGTCGAGTATAAAAAGTCGTATGAAACTTGCCTATAATGGTAATTAAGGCGATCGTATGAAAATTATGAAACGAGCTTGTGCTCGTTTCATAAACAAACATACTCGCGTCTTAATTACTACCATTATAGGCTCGTTGCATAATGTACTATTCTAAAAATTATTCAAAATGAATCGCAAAATCTGACATAGTTGGTAACCTTTGTTCTCGTCCTCAGGCCATTGTGTGTGTATCAATGCATGTTGGCCAAGTTGAGGTTCCAACACATCTTTGATTTTTCTCGAAATTTCTGGTAGAGCTTTGCAGTTTTTATGGAAGAGCTGAGCCAATGTAATCTACGCCCCTATTCCTCAGGTACGCTCGTTCCTGCACCCTCATTTGCTGCCCATTTACAGACTTGGTCTCGGTGTCTGTTGAACCACGTTGTAATATCGGGTATTGAAATTGAAGTAGGCTCCACAGCAGTGCAGGATTTTTTCGTGCACGATCGAGGAAGCGAGAAGCTAAGATGCGTCAGTTGGATGTAGTCATTAGTCGTAAAAATATGGCAGGCAGGCAGGCAGGCACAGTCGAGTAGCGAGGTGAGAAGAGCTCGAGACGGATCCGCTCACTAATGGTTTCGGCTGACTTCACTTTTAATGAGATGTTTACTATATCGAGTTCGGTCGTTATATGCCGCCTGTTTCAAAGCAGTAATGAACACGGATTAGACATGTTACATGCCTAGGACTTATCTACGGCAGCTAGCTCCTTGCCTTCCTATTCGCTTCTTAGAGAATCGCTCAAGAACACGCTAACACGTGATCATAAACATTTTACCACTTGGGACTTCAAGAAATGATGTAACATAGCGTTTCTCAAACTGTGGACCCCGACGTCTGCCCTTGTGGTCCTTCAAAAAAAATAAAATTCAAACAAATTGCGTATGACACTATAGTTGAAAATCTCTGAGTTTAAAAATGACACATGTCAATTGCTTTTCACTTTTTCTCCAGTACCTACTGACATTTTATTAAATTTATTATCCTACTCGTCTACCGACTTCCCACTCTACTGTCACAAACAAAAGAGGGATTTAAAGCACTATGAACGCGGTGTTTCTCTCCATCTTTTCCCTGCACATCAGTTGATGACATATGGCTAAGTACATAAATACTACTAATACTAATACTACATTGGCATATCTTTCAGATCTATTCTCAAAACTAATCGAACTAAATCTCTAACACGTGATCATAAACATTTTATCACTTGTGACTTCAAGGAATGATGGAACATATAAGTTTGTGCGAGATCGTGCGTATTTGCTTGGTTTCCGCACAAAACCAATCCGCGGAAAGTCTAAAATTCCACTTTCAGCATTCCCGACCTAACACACATAACAATTTCCCTCTTCTTACCGCTTAAGTGACATATTCATTTTACTGCTTTAGGCTTTTAACATATTATTTTTAGAGACGTTCAATATAGTAATAATTATAAATTGGAAACTTACCACTGCAATTTCACCTAAATTGCACTGTTAATTATTGTTTTTAAATATTTCCAAAAATTAAGTAAACTCTACAACTCCACTAAAGTTACTGCATTCGTGATGCAAGTAACATTAAGGAAGCCGTGAAAAAATCAACAAGATTCCAGATTCATCATACACTGGGCGAAAAAAAAAAGACAGACGTATATCACGGCCTGCTGGAGTATAGTAAACACAGAAAACATTTTAAAGCAATAATGTTGAAGATAGATATTTTTGTTTTGCAAATTTGCCGTCATTGAACAGAAACCAAGATGGAGATTTCTTTGCAACTAATTAGAAAATCCTCTTTCAGGAATGTAATAAACGATCTTCGCACAAAATAATGTACGATACACGAGCGGTATGTTTTCTTTCAATTCTCGGAAATTAAAAAAGCTCAACTACGTTTCGCTTTTTCAAACTTTTCCTCGAACATGAAAACTTCAACATACCGCTCTTGTAACGCATATTACTATTATGATATTATTTGAGCAGGTGATTTGCAAAACTGTCCTGTCTAGACACACTATCACAGCTAGAATTTCCAATATTTTTTTGAAGAAAATACGGGAGACTAAGAGATAGACAAAATTCACCTAGAAAATTGACAAATTATTCAGTCCAATTACTTCAAAACATCTTCATTCTACACTTCGGCAGCTAGGCTTAAATTAAGAGTATTAGAGGCAGATTTTATCTCGCGTAATAGTTGAATTAGACTACAGTTTGCAGCTCTGATTTGATATGATGTAACGGGCCTTCTCTCACAGCGTATTCCGAATATCACCGGACCGGTGGACAACAATGACGTCAAGTTGCAGCGAAATAGGAACAAAACTGCTGGAAGGATCGATGGCTGTCATGGCGACTGTATAAGTTGTTGTTTGTGCTACGCTAGCAAAATGTTGCGAAATTTCCGTACTGTCATCTCGTTCAAATAAAAGAGAGCATAAACAATTTATTTCTTGAACCGGTAGTAATAACTGGTCCGTTGACATGTTCGCTCATAAGCCATTAACATATTGTTTTACGTTGTGCAAATTACAAACAATACAGCAGAACTAAAGCAGAACACACCGCCATGACACAACAGTGCACGATGTCATTCGTCTGTTAATTCCCGCCCTACATAAGAACCAATCAGATTCACTGATGGCGGTTGATGGAGACTGGCACCACCTCTGGAAGCCGATGGCACCGGTGTGACACCGGTGGAGCATCAGTGACTCCATCGGTGGAATTCGGAACACTGTGATGCCATCAGATTGCTCAGCGATGAGATTCGGAATACGCTCTTACACTCTACCAGGTCACAAGGTATACAAGCAGTGAAATTTAACAAAAGTTAAAGAACAGAATAGGTATCTACTAACATATTACAAAAAATGATAGCATAACAAAATCGACACTAAAACAATATGAAAACAATACCATAATAGAAAAAAAGAAAGTAAAATATAGATCTAAAGATTGGAATATAATAAAAGCAACTTAGTTAGTACAAATAGTTAATAGGGAAAACGTAAGGAAGAATATAACAAATGGAATGTAATAAAATAATAATAATAATAATAATAATAATAATCATAATAATGTTAGTTAGGAGGCCGGAGGGAAAAAAAAACTTTGCGGAGGCCGAGACGTAGATGGGAAGATAATATTAAAAAGGATTTGAGGGAGGTGGGATATGATGATAGAGACTGGATTAATTTTTCTCAGGATAGGGACCAATGGCGGGTTTATGTGTGGGCGGCAATGAACCTCCGATTTCTTAAAAGCCAGTAAGTAAGTAAGTAAGTAGGGGAAAAGTGGGTACAGTAAGACAGGGAGAACAGTGAGACATTTTTTATTACATGGTAAATTTTGAGGTTGAGATGTTGGTAACAGTGGAGTTGTATGTTGCATGAGTAAAGTAACAGTATTTTCATACTCGATTTGATTCTAGTTAGAAAGGTGAGTGATGAAAAAATAATTCGTAATTTTTCACTCTAGAAGTAAAATTTTGGCTTGTGTTTAATGAAGGTTATATTGGATATGCAAAAGAGATATAAATATGAATGTTTTGTTACCTAATACTATGGTATTTGAGATTATGTTTGGCAAAGTTTCGTCTTTCTTCTTTTAATTTTGAAGTGATGGCGTCATATTTAAATGAACTATGCGTAAAAGGAACAGTGAGACATGCCATTGAAGAGACACTGAGACGTTCACTGTTCCCATGACGTACCAATGATTTGCAAAAACAAACTGTAATTATATTACATTTACCAGTAACTAACATTAAAAATGAACATACTAGTAACCAATTTAGGAACTACAGCTTAAAATAATGGATACGTTACATTTTAATGGTTTCAAAAATAAAAAAATATTCACAAAATTTAAGAAAACGTTAAAAAGTAATAAAGAATTACATTAAATTCTTATAATCATATGCTTTGTTGTCACCAAAAATTAATTTCATTTTTTCGCAAAAGTTTGAAATGTCATGGAAAATTCACTTTTCCATATGTTCCAGATGTTTCAATGGTTTCTAAGTCAGACATCAAAATGATTCTAAATAAGCCTACAGAACATGTCAAGATAAAGAGACAGCAAGTTTTTGTTTTCTTTTGAAATAAATGTAAATCATTTCAATGTCCGTTAATAGACACTGTGGTGTCTCACTGTACCCTCCTGAATGGGAACAGTGAGACATTTGCATTTTTTTGACAAACATGTATTGTATAATATTTCCTTTATCTATTAACATTTTTGTTTATGTATTACTATACTCCATGTTTTAATGTCTATTTATATTGCAATTGATTTTAAAAATACTTCAATTATCACTCGCATACATATGTCTTAATATTTTGTGTCTCACTGTACCCACTACTCCCCTAAGTAAGTAAGTAAGTAATAATAATAATAATAATAATAATAATAATAATAATAATAATAATAATAACACAAACGAAATTTAAATAAAATCCACAATAAAAAGGCTATGATAATAAATTCATCCGGTGAAAAAAAAGGAAGAAAAAGAAGTGTAAATTATGCAGGCACTAGGAGCGTCAAATTTTTTTTATTAGTTTTTGTCATTTTTCTCATAACTTATAATTTTGAGCAGTTTGGAATCCACCTTTTCAATTGCTAGTGCTATGCAGTAATCCTGGAGTTTCTCGATATTATAAAAACTAGTAGACAAACGAGTTCCTATTTGGACCTGGCATCTATTTTCGAAATTGTAACTTGTAAATATGGACTGATAATATACAAAAGTACGTCAAACTTTCGTGAAACAAAATTTTTCCAATTTATATTAGTTACAATTGAATTCACTTGCGAAGTGATGGTCCATACTTCTGTAAGCCAGGTCCCTGTACCCTGCAGTACGATGACACGAAGTTTATCAGTTCTGCTGTTTCAAGCCTACTGACAGACAGTGGGAGACAGGAGAGGCCTTCCCCAGAGACGCAAATGTAGCTAAGCCTTGGCAATTCCTCAGAGTCCTGCATTACAGGTCATAACCCGGCACGCATGAACACGTGGCACAAGATGCCACCAACACAGAGGGAACCGCTGGGTCTTCGACCTGACAACGTCTGTCCCGCTGCCCTCCTGCATAAGCCCGCTTCCTCTTTGTGATGTAAAAGAGCTGCGAGTGGTGGAGGGACTTGCGACGATCTTTTGCTGCTCGGTTTCCAACCCGTGGGAGAGACAAATAATTTAGCATCCTCATTATCTGAAGAATGGAAAAGTATTACAATGTCGTTATAAAATTTATTTTTTTATAGTGAAAACACTTTCTGAAGTCGAAATTACGATAGAAAATCTGAAAAATTATAAGTCTCCAGGTATCGATCAAATTCCAGCAGAATTAATACAAGAGGGTGGAAGCGCATTATCTAAAGAAATTTATAAGCTTGTACTTGCTATTTGGGAAAAGGAAATTGTACCAGAACAATGGAAGGAGTCCATAATCGTACCTATCTTTAAGAAGGGGGACAAGACTAACTATAGTAACTTTCGAGGAATATCACTTTTGTTGACGTCGTACAAAATTTTGTCCAATATTCTCTTGAGAAGATTAACTCCATACTAGATGAAATTATTGGGGATCATCAGTGTGGTTTTAGGCCTAATAGATCAACTATTGATCAGATATTTTGTATTCGACAGATAATGGAGAAAAAATGGGAGTATAAGGGTACAGTGCATCAGTTATTCATAGATTTAAAAAAGGCATATGACTCGGTTAAGAGAGAAGTTTTATATGATATTCTTATTGAATTTGGTGTTCTCAAGAAACTAGTTCGATTAATTAAAATGTGTCTCAGTGAAACGTACAGCAGAGTTCGTATAGGTCAGTTTCTGTCAGATACGTTTCCAATTCACTGTGGGCTAAACAAAGGAGATGCACTATCACCTTTATTTTTTAACTTTGCTCTAGAGTATGCCATTAGGAAAGTTCAGGATAACACAGAGGGTTTGGAATTGAAGGGGTTACATCAACTGCTTGTCTATGCGGATGACGTGAATATGTTTGGAAAAAATCCACGAACGATTAGGGAAAACAGGGAATCTTACTTGAAGCAAGGAAAGAGATAGGTTTGGAAGTAAATCCCGAAAAGACAAAGTATATGATTATGTCTCGTGACGAGAATATTGTACGAAATGGAAATATAAAAATTGTAAATTTATCTTTTGAAGAGGTGGAGGAGTTCAAATATCTGGGAGCATCAGCAACAAATATAAATGATACTCGGGAGAAAATTAAACACAGAATAAATATGGGAAATGCCTGTTATTATTCGGTTGAGAAGCTTTTATCGGTTATATTACCGGTTGTTCTTTATGGTTGTGAAACTTGGACTCTCACTTTGAGAGAGGAACATAGGTTAAGGGTGTTTGAGAATAAGGTGTTTAGGAAAATATTTGGGGCTAAGAGGGATGAAGTTACAGGAGAATGGAGAAAGTTGCACAACACAGAACTGCACGCATTGTATTCTTCACCTGACATAATTAGAAACATTAAATCCAGATGTTTGAGATGGGCAGGGCATGTAGCACGTATGGGCGAAACCAGGAATGCATATAGAGTGTTAGTTGGAAGGCCGGAAGGAAAACGACCCTTGTAGATGTAGATGGGAAGATAATATTAAAATGGATTTGAGGGAGTTGAGATATGATGGTAGAGACTGGATCAATCTTGCTCAGGATAGGGACCAATGGCGGGCTTATGTGAGGCGGCAATGAACCTCCGAGTTCCTTAAAAGCCAGTAAGTAAGTAAGTAAGTATAGTAAAAACTACGAAGATAGCCTAATATATCGATTATGAAAAACTGTTTCGGTACGAAGTCTTACTTAATTAGGGGCTTACTTACTAATGGACTTTAATGAATTCGGAGGTTCTTTACTTCCTCTATGTAACAAGACTAATGCCCAGTTTAGAAATGCTTGCAGAAACAAATGTAGGCCTATTGTTTCGCGGAAAAAAATGTAGTTCTTATCATTTTCATGTGAATTTCATTAGCAAAATTATACTAACCATTTAGTACTGAACATTTTGATAAGCATGTTATATGAAGGAACTTTTTTTAAAGAATTAAGCGAGTTACTATTTCATATATAGGCCTATTGATTAGCTTAATTTTTATTAATATATTTAGTTGCTTATATCCTGGTACACTAGCAGCAAAGCAGTTACCCGTTTGCTCTGAATCTACAATACATCGATCTTGGCAGTGGACCGTGTGTGAAGCCTGTCCACTCCACTGGAGGGGAAAAATTCATTCCGTTTGGATTTAGTGGAGCGCTACAGCCGGCCGAGCGCATTCTTTTCTCCTCAGTTGGGCGCTGGTTTATATTTAATATAATGAAATTGATTGCAGAAGTGCAGGACTGCGCCAATGGCTGCTGGAAATTTTATCTCGCCTCCACAGACCAATGGAACTTTTTTATGTTGTGGGTGATACGTCATCGGAAGTGGAAGACCCCAATTAACGGCCACCCCACCCCTCATAACTAATAAAGGGACTTCCATGCCATTGGTATGAAGTGTCACGTATCCAATAAATACCAACTACAGAAAGCTGCAAGTAATAACTTTTACCAAGTCGTATTCTTGGACAGCGCCCGTCTTCTACATTTGAGTTCGATTATTTTTCTACGATGCAACGAAGTTCCTCCCCATACCAAATTATGGACTATTCTGTAGACTATTTGTTTCATCACTCTTATATCACTTTTCCTTCTACTTTTAATTGAAGCGGTAGACCTATTTGAGAGATGGGATAAGAAAATTGCTTCCGTTATAAGGAATGACTTGCCATCTAGTGAAAACCTACGACGACAAATTTTCCTAATTTTATGAATGTTTTGTGACTTAAGGGGAGAGGATGGTATTTTTTGGTGAAAAATGAGTAAATTAAAAAAAATTCTTTAAGATACTCTGTGATATGTGTGGAATGCATAGCATAACATTTTGTGGGTATTTAGAAGTAGTATTTAGTAGTATTTATTTATTTAACATGGTAGAGATAAGGCCGTCAGGCCTTCTCTGCCCCTCTACCAGGGGATTACAACTATAATATGAACAATAAAATTACAATTAACATTAAATTTACAATTACAATTACAATGAAAATTAAAGTACGACGAGATTACCTGATTAATGAAAGCTAGACATTTTATCATAGAAGTTAAGAACAAACAATATTTTTGTATTTAGTGAATTACAAATTAAATCTACAATAACAAAAATCTATAGTAATGAAATTACCTGATATTGAAATATTTTGTGATATATTAAGAGAACTATTTACAAGAAACCATGTCTGAACGAGTTTCAATTACTGACCAAGTGCCTAGAAAGTTTGCGTTTGAATTCAGTCCCTGATGCTAGCAGGGCTATTGTGAAAGAGGATGAGTATGAGGAGGTGCGATGGGATTGTATTGTTAGTATTCTTTCATGGCGAGAGCGTGTGTTCAGATTGTGGTGGGAAGAAAGGTAAATGAAGCGAGACGACAGGTACGAAGGAATAGAAGAGTTCAAGGTTTCGAAGAGAAGGAGAAGTGAATGTAAATTTCTTTTCTTATCTAGTTTGAGCCAACCTATTGTTTCCAGGGATGGGGTAATATGATCATATTTACGAACATTGCTTACAAAACGTACACACAAGTTATGAGCACGTTGAGGTTTCGTTTTGTTGTCGCTGTAAAGGTCAGTTGTGCCCTTATCGGATGTTGAGTCGCCATTTTTAAACTTCTTGCGGTGGATTTTTAAATCACTCGCCCACTCTTATTGTTGTTTCCGGTAAATTAAATTTTCAAAAATTTTTTTTCTTTAAAATACCCTTTGATATGTGCGCAATGCATTGCATAACATTTTGTGGGTATTTGTGCCCATATCGGATGTTGAGACATCATTTTTAAACTTCCTGCGCTATGGATTTTTAAATCACACGCCCGCTTTTATCGGTTTCCAGTAACTTCATTTTTTTTGCTACATTGCCAGACAAAAAATGGATATAATTTTTGAACTATTAAAGATACATGCATGAAATTTAGAACACACATTCTTTAGACTATTAGGAAACTTTTCTCTGTAACAGAATTTTGTTAATTAATTTCATTTTAAAAATACGTCCGTTTGTTTGCAAGAAAGGAAATCAGAAAATTGTTATTAAATTTTAATTACTTATTTTACAAACGTAGGGACTAATATCAAAATTCTGTTACAGACAGTTTGTAGAACATGCTTTTGCAAATTCATAGGAAGAAATTGTTTGAATCTATCTTTAAAACGGTTTAGATATATCGGTTTTAGTACAATCCTGCATTGGGTATATTTTTTTTCAAATTTAGGCCCCCAAATATTTTTTTTTTCAAAATATTTTTATTTGGTTGAGTTGCAACAGCTATGAGCTCTCTACATACAAAAAATTAATATTCTATACCAAATAGGAAAAAAGTTTTAAAAAATACCATCCTCTCCCCTTAACGAAAACAATTCCCTAAAAAATGTAAAAAAAGCTGAAAATTCTTTACTTACACTCAATAAAAAAGTAGATACAGATAAAAAGAGAGTATGTTATTTATAATTCATGAACCAAAGGTAAACTATACTCTGGTAACATATTTTAACTCGACACACATTTAAGGACAGTTAACAATCCCTTTGCTTAGGAACGCAGTACAAATGTCAATATTTCAAAAAATAAAAATAATGTATAGATAAAGGTGAACTGTCAGTAATTCATGACTCAATGAGTACAATTTTAGCAAGCGGATCGTAAGTTCAGGC
Source organism: Periplaneta americana (assembly GCF_040183065.1). Lineage (NCBI taxonomy): Eukaryota > Metazoa > Arthropoda > Insecta > Blattodea > Blattidae > Periplaneta > Periplaneta americana. The sequence goes on along the minus strand of NC_091119.1, from coordinate 191,542,290 downwards.
GTAAATGATGATTATTTTATCTATAGAAATATAAAAAATAGTCAATTTTAAAAAGAAACACACTGGTATAAAACGAGGAAGGTAAATTATTTGTAAATCATTAGCCAATAAGAAGATATAATAACTATGAAAAGGTGTAAACTATAGCAATACACATTTTAGGTACAGTTGACGTACTTTTTAAAAAGAAACGCACTGTGTGAACAGAGGAACGTAAACTATAGCCGACGTACATTTGAAAAAAAATAAACATACCGTACAAACAAAAGTACATAAACTATTTGTAATTCAAGAAGCAATAAAAAGATTTAATTCTGAATAGGTGTAAACTGAGACTCAATGCACACTTTAGGTACTGCTGACATACTTTCTAAAAATAAACACACTGTATAAGATAGATGAAGGGGGTAACTATTCGCAACTAATGAGTCAGAAAGTATAATTTGAATGTGTAGGTAACTATAGTAATATACACACAGTTGACTATTGTTTTGCTTACATGCATATTGCATAATATACAGGCTGAGTAAAAAATATGGAACAATATTAGTAACTTTCTTATTTCTACTTTTATGAAGAAATTATTTATACAAACGTTATAGGGTATCAAAGAAGGAATGTTTTGAACATGTTTTCAATTACTAAGTTTTTCATTTATAAAAGGTGTGCCAAGATATGTTTTTTTTTTTTTAAATGGCACCATGTACTTATTTCCCCATTTTTGGATTCTTCAGGTCTCAGTATATTCAAAATTATATTTTCTATTGCCACTTATATACTATTGTTTTGTAAAAATTACCTCTTTCGATGACAATGTATGTGTACTGAATAAAGGGCTTATTGTAGGGATTCGTAACAAGCAGTATACAGCAGAGTCCATATATGTCAATTTCTATCTGATGCTTTTCCAATTCACTGCGGGCTAAAGCAGGGAGATGCACTATCACCTTTACTTTTTAACTTCGCTCTAGAATATGCCATTAGGAAAGTTCAGGATAACAGAGAGGGTTTGGAATTGAACGGATTACATCAGCTTCTTGTCTATGCGGATGACGTGAATATGTTAGGAGAAAATACATAAACGATTAGGGAAAACACCGAAATTTTACTTGAAGCAAGTAAAGCGATCGGTTTGGAAGTAAATCCCGAAAAGACAAAGTATATGATTATGTCTCGTGACCAGAATATTGTACGAAATGGAAATATAAAAATTGGAGATTTATCTTTCGAAGAGGTGGAAAAATTCAAATATCTTGGAGCAACAGTAACAAATATAAATGACACTCGGGAGGAAATTAAAAGCAGAATAAATATGGGAAATTCGTGTTATTATTCGGTTGAGAAGCTCTTATCATCCAGTCTGCTGTCCAAAAATCTGAAAGTTAGAATTTATAAAACAGTTATATTACCGGTTCTTCTGTATGGTTGTGAAACTTGGACTCTCACTCTGAGATAGGAACATAGGTTAAGGGTGTTTGAGAATAAGGTGCTTAGGAAAATATTTGGGGCTAAGCGGGATGAAGTTACAGGAGAATGGAGAAAGTTACACAACACAGAACTGCACGCATTGTATTCTTCACCTGACATAATTAGGAACATTAAATCCAGACGTTTGAGATGGGCAGGGCATGTAGCACGTATGGGCGAATCCAGAAATGCATATAGGGTGTTAGTTGGGAGACCGGAGGGAAAAAGACCTTTAGGGAGGCCGAGACGTAGATGGAAGGATAATATTAAAATGGATTTGAGGGAGGTAGGGTATGATGATAGAGACTGGATTAATCTTGCAGAGGATACGGACCGCTGGCGGGCTTATGTGAGGGCGGCAATGAACCTTCGGGTTCCTTAAAAGTAAGTAAGTAAGTAAGTAAGTAAGTAAGTAAGTAAGTAAGTAAGTAAGTAAGTACTGAATAAAGGGAAATTTTAATGTTTCAGTACAGTTGCACATTTGTTTGTATCCAGAATTTTTTGATACCATGTAACTTATTTTATCTTTAAGCTTTTTCCCCCCACATTACCAGGGACGGAATTTAGGCTCGCCATGGTTTCTTTAAACACTTGGAACGCCATATTTAAAGATGCCTACCCTTTCCAAGACGTTACTGTTTTAGGCACACTACTTTGCCGTGACATTCACTAGGTGTGCCGCGAAACTTTTCAATACTTTTCTGGTAAAAATAATTATAATCATTTTACTAAACACCAGTTTTCAAAATAGAATATGAAGCTTTTATTTTAAAAATTCAAATTATACATTTTTATGCAAACTAAAATCGGCTTTAATGAGCTTAAACGTGAAAATATGCCAAAAAATATATATATCATGAAATATTATGCCATTATATAAAAAAGCCAAAATATACAAATATATGCAACATAGAATTTGGTTTGAGAAGCTTAAATATTGATGATTCGTGAAGATAATTAATCAAAGATTAATTAGGGCCTACAGACAATGGAAACTATATGCAAATGCATCAACTTCCTGGCCCTAGACATAAGTCAACGACGAAATATAGAACAGGTGTAATAACGAGGTAATAAAACTCGTAATATCTGTATATGAGCAAAGGAAAGTTAGATATCCTTTCTTACCCAAGGGAAATTATTATTTCCTTGTGCGATGAATTGAGGTCGAAGGGCTGAGGGATGAGAGATACCCGACAAGTAAGGACTTTCCATATTGAGCTGTCCAGTCTTGCATAACAACTGAAGATTAAATATGAAGAGAGGACAGGATGTCAGCGCCACTGACGTTTCATGCATTGCTGGGAACAGAGGGCTTCGAACAACCGTTAAATTGAATTCCATTTTCAATTATGATTTCAGATCCAGATTGGTTTCTTTTGTAGCTTAGCATAAAAAAATTTATTATATTCAACACAGGTGTCATACTTTGAAAATCATAAACGTTGCTCTGAGAAGATTCAAGATGTATTTTATTTATTTATTTATTTATTTAAATTTAAATATACAGAATAAAGAATATAATTACAAACAAAGAAGAGAAATTGAAATAAAATAATACAAATAATATAAAACAGGAGATACAGTAGTATTAACAAAATTTGAGACCGAATGAGCAGCGCTCGTGTTCGGTCGCAGTTCAGATATAATATTAATAAGCCTATAAGAGAATATAAAATAAAATAAAATAGGAAATAGAATTAAAATTACAGTTACAGAAATTATGTAATACAATATTAATATAATAGAAATATAGAAAATAAAAAAAATAATAATAAAAACAAATAAGTAAAATAAAATAGGAACTAAAATTTAAATTACAGCGGCAATGGAATTATATAATATAATATTAACACTAGAGAAGAATAATATCGCACGTGAAAAGTAGGATTATATATATATATATATATATATATATATATATATATATTTCAAAATTGTAGAATACAATTCATACACATAGGCTATAAATTTATTTAACCAAATTGAAGATATTAACACGTTTCTAATTTTCTTGTTGTATGTTAGTGGGTTACACGTTAGAAGTTCAGGGTGTAATTTAGTTAAAGCATTTTATAACCTAGGGTCAAAATTAATGCTATGCTTTAGACCAGCACATGTGAGACATTTAGGTTCTACTAATGTTGAATTAATATTTCGTCTTGTGTCATAATTATGTGTCTGTAATACAAACTTATTACGATTTTTATGATAAAATTTTAACAGCGTATACTTATAAATTTGTTCAATATTAAATACATTAAATTCAGAATAAATTAATTTAGTCGGATAATCGAAACGTTTCTTCAAACAAATTTATACTAAAAGAATTGAATCACTAAATATGAAAAGGGAATAAGTCTCAGTTTTGACAAAAATGAGTTAAGACTGTAGTCATAGTACTAATATAGATATGCTCTTTCATTCTTCAAAAAAATAGAAGAAAAATGGCTGAAGTCAGGGGTTTATATGAAGGGTTCAGAACCATAGTATCTACTTCAATTTATGCCAATAATTAAAACAACTATTAACACACAAAAAATTAAAATTATGGACATTAAAACAAGTTCAAATTATCTAAATGTTACCATGTGTTTAAGATTAATTACTTCTGAATATATCTTATTACAGTATTATACAGGACCATATATGTGTTTTACAAATTAATGGTTTGGTCGTTATGTGTGTACTACTGTATATCAAGCATTTATTTGTTAAATTATAACTATAGTGAAGTGATAAAATCTTGTAGTTTATATTAATTCCAATATTAAACTTCATTTATTAGCAGACGTCGAAGTGTTTCAAATGAATCCATCAATTTAAATTCCAAAGTAGATTGTAGGTATAAACATTTTGATAACAGGAAGTTGAGTCAGTCATGAAGCATTTTATTGTTTAAATTCAAGCTACTAAAATTGTTTGTAGAATTATGGAACAGGCCTTATGTTTTAAAACGTTGAGTTGTGTATGTATTCAGTGATCAATTTAGATTTTAATAAGTCTTTAGAACATACATGGGCACAATTTTCGGTTACGTGAGACACTCGATTTGAAATAGTTTGTTTACTAGGAGAGGAGACTGCAGAGTAGGATGGCAAATATAAACTGCTGTGACCTGCGTCACCTTATCGTAATCGCTAAGGTTGTCAGTGGCGAATTATTAGGAAAGCGCTTGGTTAACGTGAGAGACTCGAAAACTTTTATTCAATTTGGCAAATTAATTCGGCAGCTTTAATCATAAACATCTTTACTGTTTCTCAGTCGCTGAATTGATTTAAATCACAGGCGAGAAATTGCGTAACTAGCCAATAATATTCCATCACGTTGTCTACGTTTATTTTCTTGAATATTCTGGCGTTTCTCAAAATTACTTAATAGATTTGCACGTTCTCGACCTAAAATAATTTCAGAAAATCATATTTCGTTTTCTACGCACATTTGATATTTTTTATATAAATTTCTTGTAGAAATAATACGTACAAACAACATTTAATTCCTCGTACTTTTTAATGCAGCGTGTTTAAGGTATAATGTCGTATTTAGTATAGTATGCAAATGTTAAGATCATAAATTTCTTCGGAATAGTACGAAAAATAACATTTAATTTGTCTTTCCTTCTAATTCAGCATGTTCTTTATGACATAAGGAGTAATGTCGTTGTATATTAAATTTATTAATGCCTAATAGGATTTTCGAGCATAACATACATCGTATGTTCTCCCCTTCTAAACAGCAAAAAAACTCTTCCTCCCATTTCTCAATCGTTTTCTAACGCGTACACACTGCTTTGATAATGCCATTATGCCACAACTGATATTGCTTATGAAACTGATATAGAACCTGCCCACGCCTAAGAGCTACGTGAGGGAGGAAGGGGGACTGTGAAGAAGATGTCACTCAGAGCGATAAGCTCTGTGAAGGTCAGTGAGGCACAAATTCTCAAGTGAGGCACGATGCCCATCTATGCTTTAGAATGTTACAAATGACTATTAAATCTTTTAACTTCAATGAATTAGTTATATTTATAAATAATTGTTGTTGTTTTTTAAATATTGATAAGTCATTTCGACTGAACATAAAATAAATATTCTTATATTATATTACATTAGGTTGAACTTAGATTCACTCTGTATAATTTGTTCTGGAAAAATCTTAAGTTGAATAAAATCCAACAAAAATGGATATTTCTATTTGAATTATTTTATTATTTCAAGGTTCGTATAGCCTAGTAACCTTTAGATCTTCAATTATCTAGATACCCATTAAAACGGCATCTTGAAATAATGGTCCAATTGCAAAGTGCTCGCAATGTTAAATGTTTCAGTCCGTGTAACAGATATTAGTAGTTTATTTCTCACTGGGAGACACAAAACTAAACATCACAGAACTTGAGTAGAGCATCTGTTTCTTTTCAAGTTCTTGAACTACATTCTCTCTTGAATAGAGCCAGTCATAAAACCTGAAGAAATAAAATGAGTCTAAGCATTTGTTGTTATACGCTCTCCATTGTATACCTATTAACCTAGAATGAAACTCTTCTGTTTAAGATGTTATTATAAAAAGAGAAACAACAAACTGAAGTATCATGAAGAATCAGCCCAGTGTAAAATCAGATGCATAACGTTATTATGCTTTATTGAATAACTGAAGGTAGGAGCACATTTAATTATGTGAGCTACTAAGTAACTGGATGCATTATAAACCTAGTCGAATATCTAATTAAAAGGCACTAAAACTTGCAGAAAGTTATGCACCAGCGTTCTACACTGCATCTAGCAAACTGAAATCAAGAGATTACATCAAATTACATTCTGGGTAAGTGGCAAGTTCATATATGCCACAGTCTGGTGACTTTGGGCGCCTGAGGATACTGAATACTGTTAACACAGTTATGCGCCTTCTGAAAGTTTTTAATGACTTTGGGGAAAAAAGTTTATCACAATTCTCGCAACAATGCTAGGATCTGATTTCTATTTCCGAGCTACCACTGAAGTCTCAGTGGTATTGCCATGAAACATGATGATCATTAGAGGTAGGAAGTTCGTACCAAAACATAAATTTCAGGTTGTGTGCAGCCACGCATTTAGATCATCTCACTAGTTGTCTACTGTGTACACTATACTCTGTTAACATAAACAACTCACAGTACATCTCCACAACTGTGGATGGATGACTTTCGTAACTACATTACAGCAATATGCATAGTAGAGAAGCAGTTTCATTACGTGCTAACGTTTGCAGCGGAGTTATGCAGTTTAGTAAACGGTTTTAACATGGCAGAATTTAAATCTTCCAATTACACTAAGTTGAATGTAAAACTTCAAGATTTACTGATAAACATACAAGCCTATCAGCAAATGGAGAAACTTCAAGATTTACTGGTAAACATGCAAGCCTATCGGAAAATGGAGAAATTTCAAGATTTACTGGTAAACATACAAGCCTATCAGAAAATGGAGAAACTTCAATATTTACTGGTAAACATACAAGCCTATCAGTAAATGGAGAAACTTCAAGATTTACTGGTAAACATACAAGACTATCAGAAAATGGAGAAACTTAAAGATTTACTGGTAAACATACAAGCCTATCAGAAAGTGGAGAAACTTAAAGATTTACTGGTAAACATACAAGCCTATCAGAAAGTGGAGAAACTTCAAGATTTACTGGTAACCATACAAGCCTATCAGCAAATGGAGAAACTTCAAGATTTACTGGTAAAGATACAAGCCTATTAGAAAATGGAGAAACTTCACGATTTACTGGTAAACATACAAGCCTATCAGAAAATGGAGAAACTTCAAGATTTACTGGTAAACATGCAAGCCTATCGGAAAATGGAGAAACTTCAAGATTTACTGGTAAAGATACAAGCCTATTAGAAAATGGAGAAACTTCAAGATTTACTGGTAAACATACAAGCCTATCAGAAAATGGAAGAACTTCAAGATTTACTGGTAAACATACAAGCCTATCAGAAAATGGAGAAACTTCAAGATTTACTGGTAAACATAAAAGCCTACCAGAAAATGGAGAAACTTCAAGATTTACTGGTAAACATACAAGTCTATCAGCAAATTAAGAACTTCAAGATTTACTGGTAAACATACAAGCCTATCAGCAAATGGAGAAACTTCAAGATTTACTGGTAAACATACAAGCCTATCAGAAAATGGAGAAACTTCAAGATTTACTGGTAAACATACAAACCTATCAGCAAATGGAGAAACATATTACGTGGAAATGATGTAATGTGTAGGCCTATTACACAATATAAAGAAGAAATATTATTCCAGGGACGCTCTGCTGAGAAATATTTATATGGAATAATTTTCTTTGCGTGGGGTAAACATTCTACTTCAAAATTGGACTCAAAATAGACATTTTTTTCTCGGTCTATGTATAATGTTGGTATGTTTCAAAATCCTTTCAAACAATTGCCTGCAGCAGTCGCTCTGCTGCAGTCCAGAAATATACAGTAGAAATTACTGACGTGAGATGTGGAAGAGTAATTATTGTTCAAATATAGGCTATATACCAGTCCGTAGAAGTCCCGATAGTCATTAAAGCAAAATATGAAAAGTGTTCTTGAAACGAATTATGGGTTTAATGTGATGTGCCTTAGTCACATGATTAGCATAGCACAACATAGAATTACCACAAGGCACGACTCATGTACTCAATAGCGATAGGATGGCAAATTTTCAAATTTTTTTTTTGCTGCAATTTGCTTAACTGATTATGATTATAATTTGAACTGGTAATGGAAATTAGGGGAAAACGGCTGAACGGATTTTAATTATGAACCCTCATTTTGAAGCTTGGAAGCCAAAGTTTTTCGGAAAAGTAGTAGTTTTCAGTGAAATGTCAATTTTCCTACGTCATTTTTCTATTTTCCAAAATCCAGCTTTCGTCAGTTTTCAGAACTAATTAATTGCATTTCAGAATAAAACAAAACACACACTACAATAAAGAATAGACTATTACACGAAGGCCATGACCTACAGGATTGCTGACATATTTAGAGTTCAAATTCAATTGGTTATTAAAAACTTCAAGATTTACTAAAAATAATTCACAGGTCTGATTCTGCGGTGTGTAATTTTCTGATTATAGCTGTGTATTGGATATTAAAATCTACAAAACGTGAGGTGGTTTGATGACATTATTACCATGTTTTGGGGTCATATAAGTAGCTATAGAGAATATCTTAAATTAGATCTTCATTTCTATCATTTACTGAGTGGCGGCTATTAAATAAAACTACAAAACTTAAGTAAGATAATAATATTGTTATTAAAAATCAAATATTTTATAGCTATTAATCAAGTGGGGTTGGGTCTTTTTCATATAATTAATGATGGTGTGGTGTAGATATTTATATGCGTCATTCTCTTCAGTATTGGCTCGAGAGAGCGCAAAAATACAGTTCTTAAGGAAAGATCAAAAGGTATTACTTACTGATAAAATAAGAGGCCTACAAAATTTTTTAGTCTTCCGATCATTTCAGCAAGATCTCTTAGCAGCATAAAATGATTTTACCTTCTACATTTTAAGCTCTACATGCAGCAGCTATACCAAGATGCTATGTCTATTGTTCGGAAGCATAGTAAATCTGACTATTTTTTTTTTAACTTTCACCTACAATTCACAATGACCTGAAATAGCTATTGCTTTACTTCCACATGAAAAACCCACTATTCGTCCTGACATTGTTACTTGCGTTTTCGCGTTGAAACTCAAAAACTGAAAGTTGATAGATTCAAGAAAAAGTATTTGGCATAAAAAACATTCAGAGGGAATATACATCATTGTTATGGAAATAAATAACTTTCAAAATGTCTGGTATTCATAAAAATAAAACTGAAACAATTTTTTTTGAACGTCTAATGAACTTAGTTCGCAGCACTTGCTGCACAAGCCACTAGTTACGATATATTTGTGAGCAGAAGTTTTAACAGCAACCGTTGTTGACGACTTGAGCTACATGTCCTTGTATCATTCCCTGCTTAAGTTCATCTTCGAACGTACCTGAGGGGTTTCTTGTCAAAATTATATATACATATACTTCTTATATCTAATTTATTTTATAATTAAAATGTAAATTAATTCACGTTTAATTAAAATCCCTAATAACTAATGTAGGGGGATGTTAAATTATTAGCTAGGGCAACACGCAAAGTGAACTTAGTGAGCTGTATTGATCGTGACGGCCAAGAAAAGGGAACTCTTCGTTCCCTAATTGACTGCTACGAAAAATTACTGGAGAGAATGTTAGTTCCTATTTTTGTTATACTTTTATTCAATTCATCTATGACAATGGGTAGTAAGAATAAAGCTTAAGTACTTTCTCACGGTTTATACTTTTGAGTATGAGCACTTCCTGTGATTATATACTCGTAACCACTAGAACATACTCATATTCGTAAGAATAAAGACATTCTATCTAACGCGAAAATATACTCATCTCTACAGCCTTCTTGATCGTTTAAAAGTTAGTATGTACTCCTGTTACCTATCCTCTTTGACCACATTGCACCGTGATGCTCAGTTTTTTAATAGACTTTCACATGCTATCCGCATGCTGTAGTGATTTGTTTTTCTTTTTATAAATAAATAAGTAAATAAATTACTTAATTAATTAATTAAACAAATAAATAAGTAAATAAATAAATGAATAAATAAATAAATATGAAAGAGAGAGTGAATCAGATAAGTGACGTTAATAAACAGGAAACAAGAAAATAGTATTGGGAAATCGTCATTACGGGATGTTGATTAGAGATTACAATCCATTTCTAGAATTCCAGTTATGCTAATTCTATTTTTATTATAGAGAGTTATATATATATATATATATATATATATATATAATTTAAAGTTACAAGTAATTGCATTTTGCAATTCAAAGTTTACAAAATAAACTGTAATTGTTAATTATATTTAACAATAAATCTAACCTTATAATTTGATAGCCATTCATATTCTTCTAGGTTATGTTTTTTTATGAATAACAAATACGTGTTTAACCTTTTTCACATTCACTTTAGTGAAGCGTTAAAGACTTCTGAAGTTCACGTCTTTTTCTATATTTTTCCATGAAGTACTACATCGTTCATAAATTCTGCCATTTTTTTTATTTAACTTTAAACTGAACACAAATCAACAAATATTCAGAATTGAGCCTGCTGCAAACCATACTCAGAATAACATGAGAACGAACTTATAAATATGAGAATATGCTAGCTTTTATTCTTATCAAGCATGAGTATATATTCTGTACAAGATGGACACTTGAGTGTATTCTACTATGATTCCATGTTATGAGTATGTAATCAAAAATGAGTAGGTACTCAAATGTTTTTATTCTTACTAACAAGAGTATAAATGTCCGATTATTAAAGAGTCCTCTGAAGTTAAGTATTTAGGCATAATTTTCGATAATCATTTAAAATGGAACCAACACATTAATTACCTTTGTAATAAATTACGTAAAATAGTATATTATTTTATTATATTGAGGAATTACTTGTCAATAAGTTTATTACGTAAAATATATTTAACTATATTTCAATCGGTAATTATGTATGGAATTATAGGATAGGGTAGCTCATTTAAATCCAATTTTAATCCACTTTATTTATTACAGAAGAAAATAATTAAAATATGTCTTTATAAACCTATTGATTTTCCATCTCAAAATTTGTTTATAGACTTTAATGTACTTAACGTAAGACACATTTATTATATTGTATTAATAAAATTCATATATAAAAATCGAAATAATTTTGAATTGCATTCTCATAGTTATGAAACAAAAGGTATGAATTCTTTAAGATTGTTTGAACTAAAATGCAACAGTGTTACAGTATTTAATCATAGTAGTAATTTAGGCCCAAGAATATATAACAAATTTATATTTAAATATCCTAATCTTGTCAATTCTAATAGTTCTAATATTAAATTTAAAAAGTTATGTATGGATTTTATAAAAATTGAAAAATTGTAAATTTAAATTTATATACTATAATTGCACAGTAGACATAAGACAAATTGTATTGTATAATTATTAATTTCAATTCAGGAATCCGCCCCTGAGCACGAGTTCTACTCTTTCAGGGGCGAGCTAAAGTTTTTCTGTATATATTATATTTTATGTTACAATTATTAGCAAAATAATAAATAAATAAATAAATAATTATACTAAAAAAGTCCAGTATATACTATATACTCATGTTTATTCTTACCTGTGAATATAGCGTCCGGGTGCGCTTGCTTTATTTACTCTCTGTACATAGTTCCAATTAAAATAGTCAACAGAAAAACTTCATAATTATATCGGTTCAAATAGAACGGTCAACTAATCGTGTACATATTAAATCTCCAATATTCATAAACATTTTACGATTTAGTTCACCGCCAGATAGAAAAAGATAGTTCAATTCTGTAATGTTTTATGTAAACGACATTTGTATGAATAATACGTGCCATCTATTGCTGATTTAAATGTATATAATAATCTGATTACGGTAAACAGATCGCTATTACAATATGTTATTATTAAAAGCAATTAACACGATAATTGCATTCGTGCATAATTTAATCTATTAACTACTATTTGTATTTGTTCAGATGTCCACAGTTATTAAACATATTCCATGATATACTTCTCTCTCATGACAAACATAAAAATTTCAGTGCCATCTGGTTTCAGAATTAAAATTTTCCACAAACTCGAAAAACCGAACCAGCTTTTATGACAGTTTTTCCTTCAGAAATAGGCCGTCTATTTTTAAACACATTCACTGTGAAAACCTAAAAACTCATGTTTAATTTTGATTAAATGAAATATCCATAATCCTTTACGTTCTCAAACCATTTATCGTTACCTGCCACAATGGAAGAGTAAACAAATAAGCCCAAACGGAAATTACGAATTTCTTCAAATGAGTGATTTGGATTGAAGTTTTGGAAAAACAACCATAGTCGAAAAAACATAAATTTTCAGAAGAAACAAAACTCTATCTAGCATGAGTGTTGTTGACACTTCAAATATGAAATTCATCACGCTATTTCTTGAGGTGTTGTAGTTGGTATAGAGGTGGCTTTCTATCCTCGAGGTTACGGGTTCGATCCCGGCCGAGGTCGATGGCATTTAAGTGTGTTTAAATGCGATAGGCTCATGTCAGTAGATTTACTGGCATGTAAAAGAACTCCTGCCGGACAAAAATTCCGGCACACCGGCGACGGTGATATACGTATATAATATTAAAGCTAGTATGAAAATAAAACATGAATTTCAGGTTGATATCAATTACTGTGCAAATTGGTACTTCATGTTTGAGGTTAGTTCAACATGCGCTGACCGTTACTCCACAGGTGTGGACAGTATGATTTTGAATCTTAACGGAAATGAATGTGTATAATATTTATTTCATTTTTGTTACTATTGTATTGTGCTTTTGTGCAATATTTTATTCTTCATTAAGTATTTGTATTTCTCATTTTTTTAAACAAATAAAAATGTACTTGCTAATTATCGAAATGGTTTTCCTCAATATTACTTTTTGCTTAGTTCGAGTTTTATTTATATTCTATTTTTTTTTCCTATTCCCCTTGGAGTTCGGATTAAAAACATCTCATTACATTAATAGGACTGAATATCTACGCTACATTTCAGAATTATTTTTTGTCCTTCAAGTAGTATTGGCAGATACATTTTTGTAAGTCATATTTAAACATTGCTTCCAAGTGAACTAAACATGAAAGCTTCTCGTTTTAGATATTTAATAAAAATAAAATAGAGATAATAATGAGATAAGCCGATACTATAATTTATCGACACCGATACATTTTCTAGAGCTCAGATATTCGATAATGCAACTTTAAAAAAGTGTTCGTTTGAAAATTATTTTATTACAGTTTTCTCCATCTTTCAGTTGGTCCCTCTCGGTACTATCAAATATCTAGAGTATCGAGGTATCGAAATAATCGAGTCATTTGTAGTAATAATAATAATAATAATAATAATAATAATAATAATAATAATAATAATAATAACAACAACAAGATCGATAAAATAAATATAAAAACCATTTAGCGAGAGTTAACACAATTCAAATAAGCATGTATAGTATATATTATGTATCCAATGCCTACCCACTTCACTTTACGTGATTCATGTTTAACCATATATAGTAATGAGAATAAAAAAGACACCTCTGATTCAGGTTATGACTGATATGTACATCTATTATCAGGCAGTACATCTCACTTGACGATATGTGTCAGAGGAAGAACAAATGTTTGTATGCATCTGAAGTCTGACTAGTGTAATATGTAGCTAATCGGAGATGTATGCATTGGGGGGAAAGGAACTAGCCACCCTACCCCATTTCATAAGTGTATATTATTTTTGGGAGTGTTTTTTGTAAGTAATTTTATGAGGTTGTTGTTGATATGCTGATAAATTATTTGTAATGATATTTCAATCTTCATAAGGTGTATTGAATAATCGATCTTGCTACGTACAACATAATTATATTCTATTATTAGATTATTATCTCCTGGTATAGTTGCCTCATGAGTGATGCCTTATTGGTGTTAAATATGAAGTTCAAACCTGTCAGTTGACTAAACAACAACAAGAAAAAAGAAGAACTCCAAGTCCACTAAAAAGTTCATTGTGTCCCATACGACAGCAACAGCTGTTTTTATATTATGTTACGCATTATCAAGGAGAGGAGGGAGAAATTAAGCTGAAAAATACATGCGACCATCCTCTTTGAATCTTCTAACATACAACCAGAGTAAGTTTATTATTATTATTATTATTATTATTATTATTATTATTATTATTATTACATGACAGCGTTAAAGTTATTCCATTAAAGTAATTCAAGAAGTGAAAAGCGAATGAACTAAAATTTACCGCCATAAAAGAAATCTTAATGAATAAAAACTGTTCTTCAAACTCATAAAGAAATCATCAGGAGACTTTTAATCCAATTTCGCACAAAGTTGAGTGGGCGATCTATCATTTTCATAGAAAGGGGAGGACAACAACTCAGCATTTATGCAAAACTTTTGATTCGGTATTGAAGACAAGCGGTGATACGTCACGTCAAAGTATCCGTCATCGAGAACTGTTGATAACATTAGAGGAGAAAACATGAGGTCTTATCACACTACTTAATTAATGATTCCGTGGCAGCGAGCACAGCGGCTGACAGGCTATGACTAATTACATTATGACTTACTTTTCCCCAGCCCCGCCTTGACTCCATTAGCCCCGTAATAGAATAACGTGTCGCAAAACTAAAAACAAAACCTGCATCCTCTAGGTACAAATTGAAGCGTCTCCCTCAGCAAGTTAACTTCTCGCTGCCACCCCAACACTTTTTCGCTACCGATAATATTATAGTTGAAAAATAAATAAGTTCTGAGAAAATATTGCAGGTACTATAATCTTCAGAAAGTTCGTAAAACATTTTAAAATGTGGATATTTCTGTTCGCTTTCATGTTCCAACTTATATTGAAGTTCAAAACATAATTCTGTCGATAGTAATTTGGTAATCTTCAGCTGATTCTTCGCCATGAACTCCTCTTTTTTCTTCCTGCCTCATTCATTAGCATCATCTTGTCACCACAATTTTATTAAAGATTTTCATCATCATCACTGTCAACATGATGATCATCTTATTATTTATTTCATATTTCTCTTCTCTTCCCTCGCCAATATCCTTTATGGTATTTCTTACTATTTTATTTTTCTCTGGATGATTATCGTCACATTCTTTCGCTTTTCTTCTTTGGAATCTATACTAATAATAAATAAATCTGTAGCCGAAATTTTTCTGGTAATTTTCGACTTTCCAAAAAATAATTGGTCCTAACATATATAATTAACCACCCTGAAACTGAAAATCGCTTTTTTTGAAATTTTCGTTTGTATGTTTGGATGTTTGTTACCTTTTCACGCGATAATGGCTGAACCGATTTATATGAAAATTGGAATATAAATTAAGTTTGTTGTAACTTAGATTTTAGGCTATATGGCATTCAAAATACTTTATTTAAAAGGGGGGTTATAAGGAGGCCTGGATTAAATAAATCGAAATATCTCGCTTATTATTGTTTTTTTTTTTTTGTAAAAAATGTTATATAACAAAAGTTTCTTTAAAAAAGATTTCCGATAACTTTTATTCCTTACAAAATTTTGATAGGACTGACATTTAATGAGATAAATGAGTTTTAAAATTAAAATAACGCCATCTAAGACGGTGCAATGAAATAAGAACAAATGACTTCGTCTGTAAGAGGCCTTGGACAACAACAATCGAAAAAGGGGCCTTGGACAACAACAATCGAAAGCTATTAAACATAGCCTACAGAGAATGTTTCTGTGTTGGTATAAAGTAATATCGGAAGCTAAATTAACCGATTTGTATAATTAATTATTATTTCACCATTGTAAAGTGTAGTTTCTCTAGATGGACATAACGCTATAAAGTTATTACAGTAACTTCTGAGTAAATCGAGGACAGGTAAGATTAAAATAGCTTCTTATGCACAGAAAATTTTATAGGCTATTTTGTATATTCGTTTTCTGTATTTCTTAAAATAATATTTATGTACACACTCATTTTAATCTCAGAGAATTAACGAACAACGAGAGTGTATTGATTTAGTATGCAGTAATAGTACGTTAGCTTAGCAATCCATTATTTTATAATTCAAATTTTAACTATGCTCAATTGAATCGTGTTAAAATACATAAAATATATATGTAATAAATGCAACGCAAAAAAATTGGGTAATGAGCCAAGTAGATTACGTTGCGCTGTTGTAAAAGTTGTTCCTTCTGAGATTCAAGAGCCCCCACAACAAATTAAAAACTTACTTATCGGAGTACATCCGTTATCAACGCACTTTTCATATAATATAATATAATATAATATAATATAATATAATATAATATAATATAATATAATATAATATAATATAATATAATATAATATAATATAATATAATATAATATAATATAATAATAAGTATGTAACCGAAATGTTTCTGGTAATTTTCACTTTTCCAAAAATAATTGGTGTTAATATGTATAATTATTCATCCTGAGACCGAAAATCGCTTTTTCGAAATTTCTGTTTGTATGTCTGTCTGTCTGGAGTTTTGTTGCTCCAAGATATTTGAATTTTTCCACCTCTTCGAAGGATAAATCTCCAATTTTTATATTTCCATTTCGTACAATATTCTCGTCACGAGACATAATCATATACTTTGTATTTTCGGGATTTACTTCCAACCCTATCGCTTTACTTGCTTCAACTAGAATTTCCGCGTTTTCCCTAATAGTTTGTGGATTTTCTCCTAACATATTCACGTCATCCGCATAGACATGTTTTATAGGTACTATAAGTTTGAAATTAAAGTGTCTTAATTGGATTTTTCACAGCAACACGAAGCTTTAAAATTTAGGTTTCTTAAAATTTTAAGTTTTGAGTTGTTTCCCTTTTGAACTGAGCCGTCGATTCGGAGGTTTTGAAATAATAATTACAGTGTATGGCTATGACAAAGAAACTGCACAGTGAAAACGACAGAAGAATTCCAAGAATTATGTTGAAACATGCTCCACAATTGCTTCATTTACAAATGGATTCCATACAGAGCCTATAGGAAAACGAACCACGATCCCTTTGGTGAGAAACCCTTCGTCAACTAAACTACAGCTATGCATGTTTCTCGAGAAAGAAGAACTAACGCTTAAGAAGACACTGACAACCACTCAGAAATAAGAAAATGTTGTCGTAAAGCATTCTGTACACCCGTTATATGATGACACTTCTTGTCCTCGCTGCGGGACGTGACATGAAATGTGTGCTTCAACTCCTGGCCACGAGTAACATGTTGAAGGTAATACAATATTTATACCGCTAGTCTTTTTTTTTCTAAACAGAACTTTTGTTACATCTTTTTTTAGCGACGTAAAAGGAAGGAGAAGAGGGAATAATAAAAAAGAAAAAATTGGCAGACTCAACTTTTTTTAGGTATAGAGGTTTCTGGAGAAAATGTGTAATTTGAGACGTAAAGTTCTCTTCAAAGTCCTAAACTTTGCTCATCTGCCAGTACCGAGTTAGCATTCTAATAGACAACAACTACCAACTTAACCACAATGTGTACCCATGTAAGACCACTATTGCGTTTGAATTAATTGTACCTTGAAGAATCGTAGAGTAAAAACCCCCTCTCAAATGTGTACACGAGTAAGTACCCTAAAAAAACGAATAACAATTAACTGTCAACATGTTGTACCTTTAGCATAGTGTACCTTTGAAGATATTCTGTTTTTTAATTTTTGCTGTTACATAGAGGACTCAAACTGAAGTATTGATATTCCATATAAAGTCCACACCTGTGGAGTAACGGTCAGCGCGTCTGGCCGCGAAACCAGGTGGCCCGGGTTCGAATCCCGGTCGGGGCAAGTTACCTGGTTGAGGTTTCTTCCGGTGTTTTCCCTCAACCCAATACGAGCAAATGCTGGGTAACTTTCGGTGCTGGACCCCGGACTCATTTCACCGGCATTATCGCCTTCATATCATTCAGACGCTAAATAACCTAGATGTTGATACAGAGTCGTAAAATAACCCAATCAAAAAAAAATCCATATGAAATCGATCAGTAAAAAACCTCGCATTTTTTTTATTCCCTAATTTTTTCCCTATCTATACAAGGTGCTGAGGGGAGTGCATTTTCAAAAATATACTATCGAAAGTCAAACGGTTTTCGTATTGTTGAGCGACAAATTTAGCGTATTTTATAAAAACAAGCCTCTTTCAGCGCTCAGAACTCTGGAACCGTTTACTGCAGAACATTAAACGGGAGCTCATTTTGAAGCTGACATTTGGTAGGTTATGATAAGAAGTAATCCTTATTTTTATTGTATACAGACAGACAGATAATCTGATTTTACTTGCTTTTAGGCTTTTTGCCCATTTGTAAAAATGTAAAAAAAAATATTGAGAAAAAACCTTGCATTATTAAGAGGGATTCGGCATTGTTTGCTTAGTGGTACGGCTATAAGTTTCGAGGGTATTAAATAAATTATTTCCACACGCCTGGACTTGAACGGCTCAGTACCGCACGCACTGGCCGAGAGATGAAGATAAGCGACCGTTGGGCGTAATTATACTCCTGTGTTTATGAAAACCTGTGATAAAGCTAGCCCAGCTATGCGCTACTAGACGAAACATCACGTGTTTATGTTTCCTGGCCTTGCTTACCTCAGCTAGCTCCCGTCTCACAGTCAGCTGGTTAGCTCACGCGCGTACTATTTATTTTATATTTTCAATAGTTCCTTATCAACGTTGCACCAGTAAAAAATGTGTGTTTATTTGTATTTTCAATGCGGAATCTAACCATATATTTTTAAAATATTTTTTCATGGGCAAAGGCGTCTTAATGAAGAAAAATCTAAATTTCTCCATTTCCATAAAAAGTAAGAAAAACTATTTACATGCCAATATAAATTTTAACTTTTCAGCATCAAAATAAACCATGATTTTGATCATTGGGTGAAAGGGTTTCGTAGCCACAACAGTTTAAAGTTGCTAATTTTATGAAAATACGATAAATTTAAATATTTTTAATTTAAACACTATGAAGTTCTGATGCCTCAAACTTTGCACAAAGCATTGTATCACAGCTGTCTACGGTCAGAAAAAAGTTTCATCGTATTTAAAAATCGCAAGGTCAATTTTCTCTATATTTCGGTCGATTTGAGATGGAATAGCCCGTAGAGAAAGCCGCTAAGTATCTCTGGTCGTAGTTTCAGTTTGATTTATTGCAAAGCGTGAGTTATGTGGAGAAAAGAGTTTTTTAATGCTAAAAGTAAACATTTCGTTCATTGATATACGTTTTCTAACACAAAACCAGATTGTATTTGTTACTATCAATCAAGTACGGTGTGTTCTCTACCATCTGGTGAGTAATAACATATTTTAATTTCCATGATTTATTTGACTCTCTAGTTTTCGGAGCCATATTTGTTTAAACGTGCACCCTCTTGTACCTTTGAACACAAAACATCTTGTACTATGAAACATGTTCCAAGGTACACGGTACTATTGGTTTTGTTTTTCTTTTATTTTAAGATCATGTCACGAAGTAAGTCTGGAGTTAAGAAGCCCTCCAGTTGATCCGGATGCCTTGAAGAAAGCTGTTGAAGCAGTTATTGCTCCTCCAGGAATTAAAATCTCAATCAGAGAAACCTGCTCTGGTTTATGATTGCAAATACATTTTAAATATGATTGTCAGTTTTTACAGCTATATTCCCACCTATATTCCATGTGTTCCAACTTACAAGAGGGAATGTTCCAAGGTACACATCCCTTCATTTTATTTTTTCCATCCTTAATAGATCTGTAAAACAAGAAAATACATACAGGAAGTTGTAAAGGAATCTTCAATAATTATTTCAAGCATTTTTTCATTAAAAAAATTTCATTTCCCAAAATTAAAAATAAAATAAAATTTCAAAAGTGTTTAAAGGTACAAAAGTCTCCCCTATACAAGAACTTTCGTTTGTCACTAAAATCTGGGCGCTACGGATGTTTTCGCGTTCAGCCACAATCCCACGATTGGCGCTTAGATCAACAACCGGAAGTCATCAGAAATGGTTTTCACGCTTATGCCTTATCTACATTAATTCCTGTTTTCTTAAAAATCTCTACTCCAATAAATTAATTTAGAAACAGTACAGGTAGTACTGTATAATAAGACATTTAGTTATTTCTTCATAGCACATAATGGTACGCGACTCTGATAGTTCGTTACTTTTAAGTAAATAAATAAAAGTTGATTTGATTTATTTATTTACAGCACGTGTGTTGTAAGTTTAACTTACAAAGCCTACCAACAACATCGGTAAGGTTGTTACAAATCACGATCGGCCAAAAAACTATATAATTTGAACTGGTAATGGAAATTACGGGAAAACGGCTGAACGGATTTTAATAAATGACCCGTCACTTTGAAGCTTGGAACCGAAAGTTTTTCAGAAAAATAGTAGTTTTGAGTGAAATGTCAGTTTTCCTACATAATTTTCCTATTTTCCAAAATCCATCTTTCGTCAGTTTTGAGAACTAATTGCATTTCAAAATAAAACAAAACACACACTACAATAAAAAATAGGCTATTACACGAAGGTCATGACCTGCAGGATTGCTGACATATTTAAAGCTAAAATTCAAGTGGTTATTAAAAGCTTCAAGACTTATTAAAAATAATTTATAGCTCTGATTCTGCGGTGTGTAATTTTCTGAGTACAGCTGTGTATTGGATATTAAAATCTACAAAACTTGAGGTGGTTTGATGACATTATTACCATTAGAAATGAAATATTATTATAGTTAATGCCATGATGTTAAGATATAAACTACAAAACTTGCGTAAGATAACAATATTGTTATTAAAATCAAACATTTTTATAGCTATTAATCAAACGGTGTTGGGTATTTTTTTTATATATTTAATGGCGGTGTGGTGTAGATTCAGTATTGGCTCGAAGGAGCGCAAAAATTACAATTCCTAAGGAAAGACGATATTACTTACCGATACTGATACAATAAGAGGCCTAGAAAATTCTCCCGATCATTTCAGCAAGATCTCTTAGCAGGATAAAATGATTTTACCCTCTACATTTCAAACTCTACATGCAGCAGCTATACCAAGATGCTATGTCTATTGTACGAAAGCATAGTAAATCTGACTATTTTTTTTTTAACTTTCGCCTATAGTCCACAATGACCTGAAATAGCTATTGCTTTACTTCCACATGAAAACCCACTGATCGTCCTGACATTTTTACTTGCGTTTTCGAGTTCAAACTCAAAACCTGAAGGTGAATAGGTTTAAGAAAAAGTATTTGACATAAAAAAAAATATTCCGAGGGAGTATGTTTCATTATTATGGAAGAAAATAACTTTCAAAATGTCTGGTATTTTTCATTGAAAATAAATCTGAAAAATTTTTATTTGAACGTCTAAAGAACTTAGTTTGCAGCAGCATTTGCTGCACAAGCCACTAGTGTATTTTATAAATTTGCCTACGAATCTATATAATATGCTTTTCGTGTTTTGTTATAACTCAGGTGTACAGTATAAATAATCTGAACTTCAAGATGAGAAGTATACACACTGTTGACTGTACATTACTTCTATTGGAAAAACGTCCTAAACAGAAGGGAATAAAAGAGATAAGCAGTCGTGAAACGTGAAGTTATGGCAGAACTGAAATGAGATCAGCTTAAAATAAGTGAAGCTGTGAGTGGATTGAAAAAAAAAAGAGGAAGATGCGGTTTGTACAATATGGCGTGGGAAAGAGGCGAATAAAAATGGTCGTACTGGAGGAAGTGTTTCGTATCTTAATTTCCGCGAGAAGCATAACGAGATGTAAGCACCAGTGTGAACCGCATCGCCTCCTATCTGCATGGCACGAAATATCCGTCCGCAAAATCGCCAGGAGCGCCTCAAGAGCCAGCATGATCATGTATTTTAATTAGTCTCCCAGGAAAAAGGTAATTAAGAATAAAGAGTGTCAGTTCCACCATTCTGTTTTCTCTTTCTGTGTGCAATAAAAAAAAGAGGAAGACGAGGCAGAAAAACCAATTCGGAATTACATAATTGAATTGAGACTTAACGTTTTTAAATATTCAGATTTTTAATCAAAATTCACGTTATTTCATGGCGACGCCTTAGGTTAGATAATTTCGAAATCGTTTTCGTTTAATTAGAGAATGTACTCATTATGGAATCTGTTTCATTTCTGAATATCTAATTTTAAACAGGTTTTTACTATACGTTGCATATTCTTAAAATATTATTATAGTATAATGTAATTACTTTTAGACAATTATTTGTCTGCTATCAGGAGTACTAACTTCGTCCTATCTTTCTAATGACGTCATTTCAGTTAATGTTAAAAAAGGATCATAAAATACACCCACAGTTGCAGAAGTACTGCAAAGGGAAGCCATGAAAGTGTGAGGGAGGGTGTACATAGAGCTACGGGCTATACTATTTTTATTCAGTTATTTAATTTGGTTGTATAAACTACTACGTTATTTACCGTCGATGACAGTGAAACTGTGATGGATGTTATGTCATCGGGGTACAGAACGGAATGAAGCAGGAGAGAAGCTGGCGAAGAAAGAATATACAAGCTCCTATAATGCAGTCCTACCTGAACGAATCTAGGATCTATTGATTTTTGTAAAAGTTATGAATTTCAACCTTCACAAATAAATATATAAAGGACTCTTCCATTTCCTTTTTTATTTTGAGTAGCTACCCAACGTCCTTTATATATGTGGATTTATCTAGCTTACACTTACACTTATCATATATGATGTCAAAATCTCCTTTTACACACATTTAATTCGAAAACTACCATCTATCGACTGATGGAATAATGAAAGCGATGGTTCGATCCTTGTAATAAACTTGAGGAAATTCATCTTACAAATATATATATATATATATATATATATATATATATATATATACTTATACATTTGTCCAGTTTGTAGGTTAAATGTATAGGGACATGATTTTTACTAACATCTTTAATATTAACCTATCTATATCTTTGGATTAGGTCTAGAACCGGAAACACCGCTTGCTCCCCCTTCCAAGACTGGAGTTCGATGATACTGGCGTAAAATATAAATCACTTTACTAGGTATAGGAGGGAAGAAAAGTAGTTCATCCATTTATGTAAACTAGGAAATATCGCAATTTTGAGTTTGATAATTTTCATTAGGTTTTTGTTAATTAAAGTACAGTACTGTATTAACACTTAGTGTTTTTACTCACGAATTGAGCTATCCATTCGGACTTATTAATTATGCAGTGTGTACTATTACAGCACATTAGCGTACAATATAGAGAATGAAGTTAAATTGAAAAATAATCATAATGTGGTTATTTAGACACATTTTTGAAAATGGTGGCCGTTCATTTCGATACAGGCTTCAGTTCTTTTGTGCATATTATCGCACTATAGACTATTGTACCTAATTCCAATAACCAGTTTCGTCCTTGGTACGAGTAACTCATGTTGAAATAATTCTGTATCTACTCTATAAAAGAGTACCTTACGTACTGTAAATTTAATCTTCACTTCTGCACGATCCGAAAAGATAAAATTATTCAGACATGCTATCTACTGTCCGTCCAAGTGGTTTTGTCGCAGGGTCGTAGAAAGGGGGGGGGGAATCACGTGACAGTTAATTACTTAACGAGGTCCTTTTATTTAAGTTATTTTAAACAATTGTATAATATTACGTAGACGTTCAATTCCTAACAGAAATTAATGTTATCAGGAAAGAGCTAAGACAGCCCAGCTACTAGACTTTACATAGGGGCGAACAGAAGCAGGTGGGGGAAACCGGGATGCGACATAGGGAAACGGACGACATTACCCGTACGAAAATATGATTCAATATTGAAAGCTATTTCGTCACTGGAAAACGCGAACATATTTCTGGAATGTACCGTACTATACTCTCTAACTCAGTACTGCATATGCGGCCTCGGTTCTGTGTGGAGAACGGTTGGAAGTTTAGTAGTAGAGGGGGTGGGAGTGAAGTACAATCAAAAAACTCAAGTACAATAAAAATTGAAGTAAAAATAAAATGATGTCCCTGTACATGCTTTACGAAAAAAGTCATTTATTACAAAAGATATTCAATTACCCAGAATTTCCCATGGAGTAACCAATGATCATATTTGAGGTAAAACATTTGTGTAATTATTAATTCTGCTACTATTGTTGCTGCCGTTGTAGCTCATTATGATAATGAATGTGACTATACTTTTTGTTACAAATGCTTGTTCAGGTTTCTAACAAACGCTGGCAAATACCGATGAAAACAATAGAGGACAGACACAAGAAAAGGGTCACGAACTGGGTTCCTGTAGAAAGCAGATAAATCTCCGTTTCCCTACAGGGAATCGAGCGCTGGTCTCTGGATTTGTAGCCGGATACGATAACACTTCAGCCGTAGTAGCCGACATACATTATTAACGCCCAGGATTTTAAAAAATCTCAGCAAACCAAAAACAAAAGGAATCTTACATAGCAAAGACAATTTATGGCAGAGGAAGCTTGCAGTATCGTGCCCGACAATAGTGCCGCGAGACAAGATTACTGGTCTTACACTGTATAAATATTTACACTTACAATATCGGTATATGCATCCCTCTGTTAGGTAATGTAGCAAGTGGTATCCCCGGGGGCGGTTATGCAATCCCCAGGCGTTCATATATACAGCAACGGAAACTGATAATATTGGCAAGGACAAACATGCTGTTATTGTTAAGTCAATCCTCAGATACAATATTCAACGTCTGTCCGTCCGTCCGTCCGTCCGTCCGTTCGTCTCGTAGCGTTCGGCTTAGACAGAGTTGCCATAGAGCGTATTCCGAATCTCACCGGTGAGCAATCCGACGGCATCACGGTGTTCCGAATTCCACCGATGACGTCATTGATGCTCCACCGGTGTCGCACCGGTGCCATCAACTTGCAGAGGTGGTGGCAGTCTCCATCAGTGAATCTGATTGGTTCTTGTATAGGGCGGGAATTAGCAGACGAATGACATCGTGCACTGTTGTGTCATGGCGGTGTGTTCTGCTTTAGTTCTGCTGTATTGTTTGTAATGAGCACAACGTAAAAACAATATGTTAATGGCTTATGAACGAACATGTCAACGGACCAGTTATTACTACCGGTTCAAGAAATAAGTTGTTTATGATCTCTTTTATTTGAACGAGATGGCAGTACGGAAATTTCGCAAAATTTTGCTAGCGTAGCACAGATAACCACTTACACAGTCGCCATGACAGCATCGATTCTTCCAGCAGTTTTGTTCCTTATTTTCGTTGCAACTTGACGTCATTGATGCCACCGGACCGGTGAGATTCGGAATACGCTGATACGTACGACTATTCCGACTAATTGTACGAGGTACGACCGAACTCTATGTCGTACGCTATTTTGTACGACTATTTTAATGAAGGAACAATAGTAATATGCGTTACAAGAGTTGTAGTTGAAGTTTTCATGTTCGAGGAAAAGTTTGAAAAAGCGAAACGCAGTTGAGCTTTTTTAATTTCCGAGAATTGAAAGAAAACATACCGCTCGTGTATCGTACATTATTTTGTGCGAAGATCGTTTATTACATACCTGAAAGAGGAATTTCTAATTAGTTGCAATGAAATCTCCATCTTGGTTTCTTTTCAATGACGGCAATTTTGGAAAACAAAAATATCTAACTTCAACATTGTTGCTTTAAAATGTTTTCTGTGTTTACTATAATCCAGCAGGCCGTGATATACGTCTGTATTTTTTTTTCACCAGTGTCTATTATTGTCACACTAACATTAGTTATCCAATTTTCATTATTTACTTTCATGTTGTTTTATGATCTAGATATTAATGTAATAACTATGTAAGCAAATGTATTTAATTAGAATTAGAGTCTGGCTGGGCGGAAGAGAAGGCCCACTGGCCTTAGCTCTGCCAGATTAAATAAATAAATAATAATAATAATAATAATAATAATAATTATTATTATTATTATTATTATTATACTCGTAAATGCGAACTTAAAACAAACGGCTTCCTTAACGTTACATGCATCACGAAATGCAGTAACTTTAGTGGAGATGTAGAGTTTACTTAATTTTTGCAAATATTTAAAAACAATAATTAACAGTGCAATTTAGGTGAAATTGCAGTGGTAAGTTTCCAATTTATAATTATTACTATATTGAACGTCTCTAAAAATAATATGTTAAAAGCCTAAAGCAGTAAAATCAATATGTCACTTAAGCGGTAAGAAGAGGGAAATTGTTGTGTGTGTTAGGTTGGGAATACTGAATTTTAGACTTACCGCGGGTTGGTTTTGTGCGGAAACCAAGCAAATACGCACGATCTCGCACTAAATTATTTTGGAACTTTGTTGAAAATAAAATCAAAGGTTAATTCGTCCCTTTTTAGACAAGTTTTCTTCATTTATTATGTCGTTGACTAATATGAAAAAAAGAACATGTTTTAAAGGTATAAATGATGTTTTGAAAATCGATATGGTGGCTACGCTTGCTATGCAAGTCATAATTGGTCATCTTCAGCTCTAGGTTTCATGTACTGCGCGGTTATGTCAAAGTAATACAAGTTCAGAGATCTGCTATCTTCCTTATATATTCGGAAATGGAAGTCTTTTATCAGTGAAATAGTATACCACAATAGGATTAAGAAGTTTAAACGTGCCGATATTATAGCGGTGTCGGTTTTGAGTGGTCTGCAGGTGGATTAATTTGATGTAATTATCAGCTGAAGTATTGATTAATATTAGCCTAAATATCTCCGTCACACTGGCCAAAGACAAGTTTCTGCTGACTTTCAGTTTAATAATGTTGTTTCTGACCAAGCGTCATCGTGCATGCTTTACGGAGTTCACAGTGTTGATGAAGAAATGGTGATTTGAATAATTTCGAGGGAAAAATTGTTCCGGGGCCGGGTATCGAACCCGGGACCTTCGGTTAAACGTACCAACGCTCTCCCAACTGAGCTACCCGGGAACTCTACCCCATACCGATCCAATTTTTCCCTCTATATCCACAGACTTCAAAGTGGGCTGACAACCGTCAAGCAACCAACATTTGAGTGCACCCTAACTCTGTGTAACTTTAAATTGTGGTTTTCTGTTACGTACAGTGACGTGTATTATGCAAATTAAGCTTTCAGGATTAACTCCCTGTAAAGTTAGGCTAATTTCAATAATTTCGAGGGAAAAATTTTTCCGGGGCCGGGTATCGAACCTGGGACCTTTGGTTAAATGTACCAACGCTCTCCCAACTGAGCTACCCGGGAACTCTACCCCACACCGATCTAATTTTTCCCTCAAACCACAATTTAAAGTCACACAGAGTTAGTGTGCACTCAAATGTTGGTTGCTTGACGGTTGTCAGCCCACTTTGAGGTCTGTGGATATAGAGGGAAAAATTGGATCGGTGTGGGGTAGAGTTCCCGGGTAGCTCAGTTGGGAGAGCGTTGGTACGTTTAACCAAAGGTCCCGGGTTCGATACCCGGCCCCGGTACAATTTTTTCCTCGAAATTATTCAAATTAACTTTACAGGAAGTTATTCCTGAAAGCTTAATTTGCAAATGGTGATTTGTTTGAATGTTCAATGCCATTGTGGATGTGAAAAATAATTAGTAATAGTCTTCATTTGAACAAAAATTTGCTGATATAATTATAAAAAGACCTATGAATCACTTTTTTTTTTGTGTATTGTGAAATATGCTTGTACACTCTATCTATAAAAATAATCAGGTGAGAAATGAACGACAATTTTATGCTGAAGTACGATATTTTTCATAAGATGGTACGACGGTTGTGTTTCGTTTATCTGGCAACCCTGGGCTTAGATCGCTAACATCAGTATTTAGTACGCGATACGAATATGGTCCACATCCTCTTTTATTCTCAAAATTTCTTTCGCAGGAAATTGTTCTCTCCAGTATTACGATGACTTTCATGTTTTGCTGTCTGAAATAACAGTTAAATTATGTAGCCAATGCTCGTGAAATTTAATACTAAAGTAATATCGTTATGGAATATACGTTCTAATAATTTATACCCACGCTCGTATATTTCCTACCACGTTTATGTTGCTAAGGTTATGACAGAAATAAAGCGACGAGAAATCAATATGACTCTTGCAAGTGTAAAAAAAAGGTTTTATGGAAATAATTTTGTGGTTATGTAGAGCGTCATTTGGTAAAGACGTTGCTAACTCCATTGTTGGAGTGCTTATGATACATACTTACTTATTTACGTACAAATGTCTTTTAAGGAACCCGAAGGTTCATTGCCGCCCTCACATAAGCCCGCCATCGGTCCCTATCCTGTGCAAGATTAATCCAGTCTCTATCATCATACCCCACCTCAGTGCTTATGATATGTATATTATATACTACATTAGGAATTCCTCATACAGAATGCGGTACACACATTAGAGACATTCTAAGAGTGTACAGAATGTAGTACATGCGTTCTATGAATCTTTTTTTTTTACATACAGAATATGATAAAGGCATTCTATGAACCGTCTTTTATATACAGCATATGGTAAGAGTATTCTATGACCCGTTCTTTACATGCAAAATATAGTATAGGTACTTTATGAAACGTTCTCTACATGTAGAATATGGTATACGCTTTCTATCAATAGTTTTTACATACTGAATGTGGTACAGACATTCTATTAACTGTCTTTTACATATTAGAATGTGGCAAATGCATTTTATGAATCTCTCTTCGCATACAGATGTGATACAGGCATTTTGTGAACTGTTCTTTACATACAAAATGTGGTACGTGCATTCCACAAACTATTCCTTTACATATTTTAAAATGTGATACATGCATTCTATAAACAGACCGTACCACACAAAATACAGTACACGCTTTTCCTTGAACAGTTTTCTAAATACAGACTGTTGTACAGTCTTAGAAAAGAGTTTAGTCGCACAGATATTTTATAAGTCCCAGAAAGGAGGCAGTGCACATGCTCAGACATACAACGAAACAAAACTAATTTTATTACCTCAACAAATCTTGCTCTTGTGAATCAGGTCGCTCGTCCTCTGATCATGCGCACTTACTCCTTTTTGGGACTTAAGTTATATAAAGACTGTACAGTCATTCTATGAACCGTCTTTTATATACAGAATACAGGGACATCATTTTATTTTTACTTCAATTTTTATTGTACCTGAGTTTTTGTCCCACCCCTTCTACTAATGAAGTTCAACTGTCCTCCACACAGATTCAAGACCGCATATACAGTCATAGTAGCCTTACGGTCATAGTAAACAGTACGTTTCAAAAAAATGTTCGCGTTTTCCAGTTACGAAAGAGCTTTCAATATAGCATCATTTTCTTTTCTGAGAACATTAATTTCTGTTAGGAATTGGTCGTCTACGTAATATTATACCCATACAATTGTTTAAAATAACTTAAATGAAAGGGCCTCGTTAAGCAATTAACTGTCACGTGATTTCCTCCCTTTCTACGACGCTGCGAAGTAACCACTTGGACGGACAGTAGATAGCATGTCTGAGTAATTTTATCTTTTCGGATTGGGCAGAAGTGAAGATTGAATTTACAGTACGTAAGGTCTCTTTTATAGAGTAGGTACAGAATTATTTCAACATGAGTTACTGACACGAAGTACGAACCTGGTAATTAGAATTACGTATAATACTCTATAGTGCGATAATATGCAAATTAGAACTGAAGCCTGTATCGAAATGAACGGCCACCATTTTCAAAAATGTTTTTAAATATCCATATTATGATTATTTTTCAATTTAACTTCATCCTCTATATTGTACGATAATGTGCTGTAGACAGTATAATATACACTGCATAATGAATACGTCCGCATGGAAAGCTCAGTTCGTGAGTAAAAACACTCATTGTTAATATTGCACTGTATTTTGATTAAACAAAAACCTAATGAAAATTATCAAAATCAAAATCGCGATATTTCCTAGTTTACGTAAATGGATAAATTACTTTTCTTCCCTCCTATACCTAGTAGAGTGATTTGTTTGTATATTACGCCAGTATCATCGAACTCCAATCGTGGAAGGGGGTAGCAAACGTGTTTCCGGTTCTTAATCGTTGATCCAAAGGTATAGCCAGGTTAATATTAGAAATGTTAGTAAAAATAAAATGATGTCCCTGTAGAATATGGTACAGATATTCCATGAACCGTCCTTTACATACAAAATATGGTACAGAGGCACTCTACGAAACATGCTTCATACAATAATAATAATAATAATAATAATAATAATAATATATCTTATGGCTCGTCCTTTATATGCAAAATATGGAACAGGTATTCTATGAACCGTCCTTTACATACAAAATGTGGTACAGGCACTCTAAGAAACGTTTTCTACATATAGAATACGATAGAGGCTTCCTATGAATCGTCTTTACATACTGAATGTGGTACAGACATTCTATTAACTGTCTTTTACATATTATAATTTGGAAAATGCATTTTATGGACCTTCCTTTGTATACAGACTCTGAAACAGCCTTCTATGAACCATTATTGCATACAAAATGTAGTACATGCTCTTGGTATAACTTGTGAGGCTCAGACCTGTCTTCGGACAGTAACTAAACAACAAATAATTTAAATGCCAATTTTTCTCCATTTTTACCAAATGGTGATTAGCCCATTTTTACGAACACACGTTCAGTAATATTACATATACCGCGTAGCTGCAATAATAGATGTAAGGATGAGAATTGGATATTTAACAATATTATTTACGTCAATAATAAAATTCATGAAGCCAGAGGAGGGCTCGGTTATGTCTTAGTGAAACTTACAGCAGAGTCCGTATAGGCCAGTTTCTATCTGATGCTTTTCCAATTCACTGCGGGCTAAAGCAGGGAGATACACTATCACCTTTACTTTTCAACTTCGCTCTAGAATATGTCATTAGGAAAGTTCAGGATAATGGAGAGGGTTTGGAATTGAACGGGTTACATCAGCTTCTTGTCTATGCGGATGACGTGAATATGTTAGGAGAAAATCCACAAACGATTAGGGAAAACACGGAAATTCTACTTGAAGCAAGTAAAGAGATAGGGTTGGAAGTAAATCCCGAAAAGACAAAGTATATGATTATGTCTCGTGATCAGAATATTGTACGAAATGGAACCATTAAAAGTTGGAGATTTATCCTTCGAAGAGGTGGAAAAATTCAAATATCTTGGAGCAACAGTAACAAATATAAATGACACTCGGGAGGAAATTAAACACAGAATAAATATGGGAAATGCGTGTTATTATTCGGTTGAGAAGCTTTTGTCATCTAGTCTGCTATCAAAAAATCTGAAAGTTAGACTTTATAAAACAGTTATATTACCTGTTGTTCTGTATGGTTGTGAAACTTGGACTCGCACTTTGAGAGAGGAACAGAGATTGAGGGTTTTTGAGAATAAGGTTCTTAGGAAAATATTTGGGGCTAAAAGGGATGAAGTTACAGGAGAATGGACAAAGTTACACAACGCAGAGCTGCACGCATTGTATCCTTTACCTAACATAATTAGGAACATTAAATCCAGACGTTTGAGATGGGCAGGGCATGTAGCACGTATGGGCGAATCCAGAAATACATATAGAGTGTTAGTTGGGAGCCCGGCGGGAAAAAGATCTTTGGGGAGGCCGATACGTAAATGGGAAGATAATATTAAAATGGATTTGAGGGAGGTGGGATATGATGGTAGAGACTGGATTAATCTTGCTCAGGATAGGGACCAATGGCGGGCTTATGTGAGGACGGCAATGAACCTCCGAGTTCCTTAAAAGCCAGTAAGTAAGTAAGTAAGTAAGTAAGAGAAGGACGAAGTTTAGAATACAAATAATTATGAAAATGATGATTAAGATGATGTAATTGTGAAGTTTTGTATTTTTTATCAGGAGTTTTATTTAACGACGAATTCAACTGCAGTTTACTCAGGGCCGGTGAGGTGACAGGATAACAACGATAACACTACATTCACTTGTCACTTTGACCACCCTCCATCCCCGGAATCATAACGCGAGCTTACAGGAAGCGGAGAAGTGCCATATATTACACAACACATTCATATTGTTATATGGCCCAAGGTTTCGTGTTAAAATGCATTAAATCAAGTCTGTTGAATAATGAGACAATTACATTATACTGCTCATGGTATTTGTTCTAAGCACACTTATGGTTAGGAAATCAAACCAAATTTTGACTCATGCTTATAGTAGAAATGACTTGCTAAATTAATATAATTAATTAGTATGACTACATAAAGCATTAAAGGCATAATGGAACTTGACAAACGGTAGAGCAGCAGTGGCGAAAATGTGACTCGTGAGCACATTGTGGCTCGCAATGATAGCTATGCATTTCTCTTGCTTCCTACCTGTTCCAACCCCCACCTTCTCACTCACTGGAGTCAAACTCCGTTCCATTTGTATTTGTCTCTGACCTGCGAGTGGCGTATCGTGGCAATGTCTCTCTCGAAACCATGTACCTCTAACAAAAACAAAAGTTTCAAGTAGGATGGGAGGACGCATTTTTTTGCTGTCAATATGATGAGAATATTAAATGTATGATTTGTTCACAAGTATTACGAGGAAAATGGTTGTATAACATAAAACAACATTGTACTACATGTTACTCATGAAACATTAAAAGGTTAAGTATTGTTATTATTATTATTATTATTATTATTATTATTATTATTATTATTATTATTATTATTATTATTATCTCTGTACGCCGATCCTTTTTCAGCAGATGTACAATAATGCGGTTAGATCTTCAATTTAAACTCACAGATTTACAATGTGATGTTAAATGAAAGCTAGATGTAAGGACTTGACAAATGTTGAACTTTCAAATCTTTGCCAAAAAATAAATATCCGAAGCTTCGTTCTTTTGCTTGCTCTGTTGAAGCCATGTTCGCTACAACTTACGTTTGTGAAAAATTATTTTCAACAATTAAAATAGCAAAAAAACCAAATTTAGATCACGACTGACAAACAAATACCTTCGTGATCAACTACGACTGGCAGTAAGTGATATAATTCATGATTTTGAAACTCTGCCGCAGAAACATTCTGAAGACAGTTAATTTTAGGTTGTGATAATGTGTCCTATGTTTTCTTGTTCACTTTTTCTTCGTTACACGTACTAAACATTAATTTGTAGCCTTGTGCTGTATAAAATTATATTTAAGTGCTTGACGTAAGAAAATTAAAATCCGTTGATAAGTCAGACAGTTGCTTCACTTCCCCTTCGGTGTCCGCCTCCCTCCATAGGTGCTATACACGTTGCAGGTAACACAGTGGCTCGGCGCACGATTACATTTTCGCCACGGTTGCCGTAGAGGGTGGAAGTAATAAAACTGTACAGTTTGAAGGGAGAAATAAAGTACATTAAAATAAATAAAAAGCTATTATGCTGCTCCCTTCCATTGATGATTTTCAAGTATTATAGAGGACTTAAAAGGATTGTTTCATTTTAATAACTATACAAAAAAATTGCCCCTCTAATATTAATTTCATATTCATTACAAAATTATGCTGAAAAGTACTGTAGGGCGTACAGCGTTTTGCAGAGCAGCAGGTAGTGTTTGTCTACATATTTTTCCCTCACTGCTGCGGAGAAGGGATCATTCCATGAGTTGCAAGTACTACTGAATTTAATGCGATGTTGAAATTATTCCTAGAGAACAAAGTTGATTTTCTACTAAATAAAAAAATAGTTTAACGCAAAATGATAAAGGAAAATTCTATTCCTTTTATCTCGAGTATGGGCTATATCTTGTAATGTTAATGTAATTTAACACCTTCCAGTCTGTATAATTAAAAGGAACATATGCATTAGATTTATTAGATTTAAGGGAGGAGGTACACCATTGGCCTGCAAAAATTTAATGAAATTCATTTTTTTTATATCTCAGCTACTATAAAAGCTAAATGAACAAGCTTAATATACATAAATTACACTTTATAAAACACTATTCAGAATATTAAAACAGCTAATAATTAACTCTAAAAATGATATCAAATTTGCTTAATTTTTTTACAACCGTAAAGCATTTAGTCTATACAATAAAATATAGAATTAATTAAATATCTGCATGATTCTTTTACTGGAATATTTTAAAAACCTACATCAACAATATAGTCTAGGATCTTTTACCTATCGTAAACTGGGGTTACTTTGAACACAGAGGAAACTTTGAACATTTTTTTTTTCAGAAAATGATATTTAGGTTTCTACATGCTGTACTTGTTATAGATGGAGGTAAATTATCATAAAATCATTCTCATATGAAATTTACCTCCATCTATAACAAGTGCAGCATGTTGAAACCTAAATATAATTTTCTGAAAAAAAAAAAAAAAAAAAATGTTCAAAGTTTCCTCTGTGTTCAAAGTAAACCCAGTTTACGGCACTCCTTCAAGAAAAACGTTTTTTTTTCTTAATCGTTACCTTTAATATTAAATTTTCTAACATTTTTTTATTAAGATTCGGTGTCTAGACGTCCGTCCCTAGTCACCATTTATCTGCTGGTAACAATTTAATTGTAAATATATTTTGTTATTCCGTGTGTTATGAAAGTAGTTTTATTGATGGAATCAACATAAAACAAATGTTCTTAGCAGAAAATTAGAGAAATAATATCGTGATGGTAAGACAGAATACGCATAGATCATGTCATTTTCATCACCAACAAATATTATTTGTATGTATTTATTCACACTGAAATGGGTATATACCCGGTGGCAGTGGTAACTAATTACACTCAATAATGACAATAATAAACTTATTAATTAAAAATACAATTAATAATAATACTAATAATTAATACTAACAACAATGAATAATAATAATAATAATAATAACAACAACAAAACAACAACAGGGAATATACTAAATTAAATGAAACGATCACTTAAAATAACATTTGAAATAAATCTAATTTGTATCTTAAACCTAAGATCGAACTAAAACCCACGAGTATGATATGTTCATATCTGCACAAGTACCTTTCAACATTACACTCATTTCGCTGTCAACTCACTCACTGCACTGGAACTACGACACATTTCACTGATTCTATCCTGATTTCACTAACACTTCAAAAACATTTCACTGTTCAAATACTTTGCACTGCCACTATAAACTATAAAGCTTCACTGACAGGAACTCGTTTCACTGACACAGCACACTTCACTGACACGACATACTTCTTCACTGATACAACACATTTCACTGACACGACATACTTCTTCACTGATACAACACATTTCACTGACACAACATAATTCTTCACTGATACAACACATTTCACTGACACAACATAATTCTTCACTGATAAACACATTTCACTGACACAACATACTTCTTCACTGATACAACACATTTCACTGACACAACATAATTCTTCACTGATACAACACTTCAATAACAACATACCATTTACACCCTTTAAATACTGTGTATAATTACCGTCTATTAGTAAGGTCCTTAAGCCTATTTTTAAATACATTTTTGGTTGTTGGTAAAGCCTTTAGTAAGTCTACAGGTAAAGCATTCCAGTCCCTGATAGTACGATTGAGAAAAGAAAATTTTCCAGTGTCCGTCCTCTGCCTTCTTTCCCTCAATTCATATGAGTCTTTCCCTCAATTTATATATATTTGGTCATCCGCAAATAATAGTGAATGCAATTTCTATTCGTTTCCGTTATACTTACTTGAGAACATTTTTATACCATAGGCCTGTGTTTATATTAACTTCCTTTTATTACTTCAGTTGGTGAATTCGTTTCCCGAGTTACACAACACCCTGTGTAGACTTTCTGCATTGAGCAAAGTGGTAGAAGTGTGAGTAGCTGTCTGTATTCTCGCAAGATTACCGCGCTACGGCCTGTAGCGGTCATGGACAAAGAGTACAGATGCTACATAACACAAGTTCATGTAATGTCTTGCTGAAGATCGCAACAGAGCCCGTAAAAGAATATGAACCTGCAGCACTTCCTTCTGCGCCACTAAGAAAGAAAGGAAAGCAGTTATACTGGGTTATCATCAACAGAAACAATTCCGAAATATTGCTTCGAGGCCGTATTCTGCTCCTCTCTTAGCTTCACACCCATAAACCGTCCTCGATGTGTTATATTCTTATATATTTTTAATGCTTTTCTCTCTAGCTCACTCGCTGAATGCTACCGTGGAGGTTAGAGGATAAGAAGCAGTTCAATTTAGTTTAACCTCTTATATTTAGGCCGTCTCCGCACAAGACACACAGAAATGTTTTTCTCTTTTTCCTGTCCTGCGTTCGAACTCTTAAATGGACAAAGTATTATACTGCGTGTTCAATTCAAAGTGTGTCATGGCTCGCTGTATGTCGTCATGTGGCTAGCCGATGAGCCTAGAGCAGGCCTGCACAAACAGCGCTCAACGAGCGCGCGCGCTCCTTCGGAGCGGGAGAGTGGTGATTACCGCTCGCCGAAACGGAGAGGAAGATACGTCAGAATAACATAGACTTGCTGTAGGTAAAGGAGAGGGAAACGACCACTCAGTTATCTAGTGGAGTGCAGTGTGTAGGCCTATTCTCTGTAACTGTTTCATGTTGCTTACCTACTGCTACATTACAGTAT
The DNA here is from genome assembly GCF_040183065.1 of Periplaneta americana. Classification (NCBI taxonomy): domain Eukaryota; kingdom Metazoa; phylum Arthropoda; class Insecta; order Blattodea; family Blattidae; genus Periplaneta; species Periplaneta americana. Next base: position 191,505,505 of record NC_091119.1, on the reverse strand, counting down.
GGAGGAGTCTAAAAGACGGAACATAACATTTAACATTTAACGATTTACAGCTCGAACTTATTTATCTTCAATGTGACCTAAGAGATAAAGATCGTTTGAATAATACTACTAGCCTGGTTGAGTTTTACAAGACTAAACATTAGCAATAATATCCACGACTACACAGGCTGGCTGTGAAAATGATTGCTATGTTTGGCTCAACACTTATATTTGTGAGCAACTGTTTTCTATAATCAACTTTAATAAAGGCAGACATCGAACATCTGTAACTGATGTTTCATTACGATCAGTAGGCTACTGTTCCTTTCAGCTGCCAACAACATAAAACCTCGTTTTGATGTACTGATAAATAAAAATATAACAAAATGATATTGTGCAATTTAAGTAGCTATAGAATTTCTGTTACTTCTGTAAAATAAATATTTCTTTATTAATTAATAATAGTGCAAGATAGTTTTGCAAACATTGAACGGGAATTCATTTCATAAGCACTCATAACAGTACTTCTTTTTGTGTATATTTTGTACGAGATCCACCCCTTCTCCAGTCCACCCTTATACAGAGCGCAGCTAATATATGCATTCCGCTCATGAGATGTGAGCCGGCTCGGAGAGCGCAAACCTTGTGCAGGCCTGGCCTAGAGAATTCACTCTTCCTACACTTCTGCAGAGGCGTATTACCTATGTGCCAGAGAAGTTGCCTACCAAGTGCGGCGTGCATTCTGAAGAGTATTACTTACCGATACGTACCATAACGCCGGTAGTGGCAGGAATGTGAACTGTTTGGAAACACGTACTGAGGTGAGTTTTTTTCTTACTGTCGGGATATGGGGAGAGGGTTAAGACGATTACTTACGTACAGTATTTGTTGACATTAACTTCGACGGTCAACATGGACACGGAGCATTTGATTTGTGTTGTGAAATGTTGCCATACGCAACCGATGATAACAAATACCCTGGATACACTTGCCCGCGCAAAACACAGTTCAAAAGAAGTTATGGTAGCACACAGACCGTACAGACCGCCATCTGTTGCTACGACGTTTAAGTTATACTGTACACGTTCTCAAGTTCAGATTGAACGCCTTGATTAATAGGCAACTTCTCTGACTTAAAAGCTGAAACTCGCTTTAAATCGCTGACTCACAAGTGACGTCATGACACACTTTGAAATGAACACCCAGTATAGGATATAGCATTTTAATTTATCCTATAATTATTGGAATGAAATAACTGAATAGTTATTTATGAAACAAGGTCGCAAAGGTTATCTTTTTGGCACGAATATAAAGAGCCATAAAGATAACTTTACGAATGTGTATCATACAATGTTTTTTTCTACGATAGCACAAATTTGCATGAAATAAATATATCAAGTTACAATTTATAAATTCGTTAATCTTCGAAGCTACTTACCCATTAGAGTTCTACGAAATGTTTATTTGGCCATTTTTTAGTCTATCATTCAATATGGTATTATTGTTTGGGATAGAAGTACAAAAATTAATCTTAATTCGTTAAATTTACTACAAAAACGAATAATTAAAATTTGTTTGAAGAAACGTTTTGATTATCCAACTAAACTAATTTATTCTGTATTAAATATAATACTGAACAAATTTATAAATATACTCTGTTAAAACTTTACCATAAAAATCGTAATTAGTTTATATTACAGGCATATAATCATGACACAAGACGAAATAATAATTTAACATTAGTAGAACCTAAATGTTTCACATCTGTTGGTCTAAAGCATAGCATTAATTTTGGCCCTCGGTTGTATGATTCTGTACCTAAATTACACCCAAGCTTCTAACATGTAACCCACTAACATATAACAAGAAAATTAGAAACGTGTTAATGTCTTCAATTTGATCAAATAAATTTATTCCTATGTGTATGAAATAATCAGCCTATATTATATTTGTATTCTATAATTTTGGAATACATATTTTTTTTTATAAATTATCCTACTTTATTCACGTAAGATGTTGTTCTTCTATATGTTAATATTATATTATACAATTTCATTGCAGCTGTAATTTCAATTTTAGTTCCTATTTTATTTTATTTTCTACATTACTCTTATATTAATATATTATATTATATAATTTCACTGTAGCTGTAATTTTAGTTTTAGTTCCTATTTTATTTTATTTTGTATATTCTCTTATAAGCCTATTAATAATATATCTGAACTGCGACCGAACACGAGCGCTGCTCATTCGGTGCTCTAATTTTGTTAATATTACTGTATCCTCTCTTTTTTATATTGATTGTGTTATTTTATTTCTATTTCTATTGTTGTAATTATATTCTGTATTCTGTATATTTAAATTTAAATAAATAAAAAAAGTTGGAAAGTTTATAAGATAACGATTTCGCGGTCGTCTAAATTCACAACCATTAAACATTAAGTATGCATGGAATCACATCTAAACCGACCACAGTCAACAAATGGGGACATTCACAATGAAAAGTAACGTGAACGCCAAAGCTTACGGTCAGGTTGTGTACTGTAAGCATTGACAATGATTTTCGTAAACGTTTTAGAAGCCTGCAACTCCAGGCGTTTTTTGTGCGGTGACGTCAGCGATGAAACAAAAAAATCTATCTGAACTGCGCATAAAAAGAGCGCTGTCGGAAAACACTGGAAGAAACAAAATAAAAAATTATTAAATTACGGTTTATTTAACGACGCTCGCAACTGCCGAGGTTATATCAGCGTCGCCGCTGTGCCGGAATTTTGTCCCGCAGAAGTTATTTACATGCCAGTAAATCTACTGACATAATAAATCTACTGACATAAGTCTTTCACATTTAAGCATACTTAAATGTCATCGACCTGGGCCGGGATCGAACCCGCAACCTCGGGCATAGAAGGTCAGCACTACACCGACTGCGCCACCCAGGCCGACGAAACAAAATAAAATGGCATCGTTTGACGAAAGATTAAAACTTCTGCAGTCATATCGCTGTCTGTATGACGAAACAAAGCAGTCGTATAAAGCTGAAAGAAAATAGGCACAGAGTGATTTATATAGAACTGACACATTTCTTTCATTAATTGTTTCAAAACGAATTGTGCTAGCGACAACTTATTATACCTAAAATGTAGAGGAATTTTGGGAGATTATTTACCTCTATAGCAAATGTTGAAAATGTCCTCCATCCTGCATAAGGCACAACTCAACACGTCGTTCCATGTTACTGGCCACTCGTTGGAGGACTCTGTTGTCAATAGCTTGAATCTCCTGTGTGATGTTGTGCTTCAGATCGTCCAATGTCTGGGGACGTGTGGCGTAAACCCTGTCTTTTAAGTAACCCCATAGAAAGAAGTTCGGCGTTGTCAAATCCGGAGATCTCGGTGGCCACAGGTTCCTGGAAATTATTCGGTCGTCAAACAAACTTGCAATTAGTTCCATGGATTCATTTGAGGTATGGCATGTAGCTCCATCTTGCTGAAAATATCCTTGACTCAGCTCTACATCGTCCAGTTGCTCAACATACTCCATGAAAATCAGTCGGTACTCTGCAGTGTTCACAGTCTGGTTAAAAAAATTGGCCCCACTATTCTCTGTGCGGATATTGCGCACGAAACTCCGATTTTAACTGGGTGCATAGGTGCTTCATGGATGACATGTGGATTTTCGATGGCCCAATGGCATGAGTTCTGTGAGTTCACATAACCGGATAAATGGAACCATGCTTCATCTGTGAACCATGTGATGGACAATATGGCAGGATTTTGCACAATGAACGTCTGAAACCAACGACAATAATTCAATCTTCTATCCTTATCTGGTTCCTGTAGCTGATGAACAACCGTAACCCTATATGGCTTTAGGCTGCCAACAATAGGAATAAAACATAAAAATCTGCGCATCTAGTGACAAGGAATCGAAACTCCAGAACATTTTGCTTAATTTGGTGCTAAAATTGGGTCATTGAATGAATTTCCAACGGAATAATTAAAGAAAGAAATGTGTCAGTTCCATATAAATCACTCTGTATATGGAAGTTAATCGCCATTAACATGAAGAGCAAGGGTATGTATTTTGTTCATTTATTTTATTACATTGGCACCATTATAGTTAACCTATAATATTAATCACATCTAGGCTAAATATTAATCTGTAGTGGTCAGCCTATGTTCTACTATGTAGAAGAAATATCTCACATTTGCAATTCTTTTATACGAACATTAAATATTTCACTGCATTTTCATGTGATTCTTATCTGTGATTGCAGTCATCTGTTTACAGATATTATTTCATGGTCTTGTAACGTCAAATTTCCATTGTGAATGATGACTCAACTGTTTTTCGTTATTGTAACGTTTAGGCTAATATCTCGCATTCATTTTTTTTTTTTCATTCTGAATGTGTCCAGTTCTTTACAGAAATTTTTACTAATAAGTTACTCATTTTAACATAGCATTGCGAATTACATTTTCTGAAATCAGAACCATAAAGAAGCTAAGTAACCATGGTCTGAAATCTTACAATGTAAATACAGTATTAATGTTAAATTTGTTACTCATTTGTGTTACATGTAATATTTACATCACGAAATACCAAGGTAATGCCACAGTCTACTATATACAGTCACGAAGCTTGAGTTTTTAGGGTGCTAGAAACAATAGATTGTGACGGTTCTATTTTGCATTGCCTGTAATGAGGCGTTATTAGCGATCCTAGTGGTGAGCAACTATCTAATGTTTGCATATTTACTACGTATTGAGCTTCGCGACTGTATATACTAGACTGCATTAATTTCGCAGTGAATGGAATTCGTATATTGAATATTGCATTTTTTTTGACAGTGCATAAAATCAATACCAGTGCCTAAAGTTATTACTTTTTTAGGCTCTACTGTTTTAAATACTCACTTTAGGCACTGATAACAGGCGGTAAAATTCAACTTTACACACTATCGTAGAAAAAATAAATTTCTAGGAAAATAACATTTTTAAGCAAAATAAGCCTAAAACAAATATTATATAAACTAGCCGTACCCGTGCGCTCCGCTGCACCCGTTATAAATAAATATAAAGTAATTACACAATTAGAATAGGACATTTGATCCAGGGAACATTCGTGTTTGATAGAAGGATAAATCGTTTAATATGTTACTTAATTTAAATTGTGTTTAAATAATTAAAATGCGATCATTTCGGTCCAGAGAGTACTCATTTGGTGCAATGATAGTTCCTTTAACATGTTTCTTAATTGTTATTACATGCAACCATAGTTTAATGAACATTGACATCATTTAGATTTAATGTCTATACATTATTTTACTTGCTATATGTTTCAATTGAATTATAGTAATAACTTAATTTTAACCCTTATTTTCTACGTATTCAGTAAATGGCATTTGGCCCACTATGGTTCTGAACTCTTCAAATAACTTAAATTATATTATATAACATTACATTACATATATTATATTATATTACATTACATTATATTATAACAGAAGTTACTGTAATAACATTATAGCATTATGTCCATCTAGAGAAACTACACTTTCCAATGGTGAAATAATAATTATATCAATCGGTTAATTTTGCTTCCGATATTACTTCATACAAACACAGCAACATTCTCTGTAGGCTATCTTTCATAGCTTTCGAATGTTGCTGTCCAAGGCCCCTTATATACGAATTCATTTGTTATTTATTTCATTATACGGCCTTAGATGCCAGTTATTTTAATTTTAAAACTCATTTATCTCATTCAATATCAGACCTATCAAAATTTTTCAGGGAATAAAACTTATCACAAATTATTTTAAAGAAACGTTTGTTATGTAACATTTTTCACAAAACTCAATAATAAGCGAGATATTTCGATTTATTTAATTCAGGCCCCCTTGTAACCCCCCTTTTAAATAATGTATTTTGAATGTCATATAGCCTAAAATCTAAGTTACAACGAACTTAATTTATATTCCAATTTTCATCGAAATCCATTTAGCCATTATCGCATGAAAAGGTAACAAACATACAGACAGACAGACAGACATACAAACAAAAATGTCAAAAAAGCGATTTTCGGTTTCAGGGTGGTTAATTATATATGTTAGGACCAATTATTTTTGGAAAATCGAAAATTACCAGAACAATTTCGGCTACAGATTTATTATTAGTATAGATACAATATGGACATTGTGTTAGTTGTTTTCTTTGCAGTCCGACGCGGTCTAAGAAATAGAGAGCGAGAGATTCCTTCCAATTTAAAGGTTAATGCGTTTTTTGGTTTTCCTAGCAGTGCCTACTCCATTATTTTCTTTTCTTCTTCAATTTACTTTTTCTATGATTCCTCCTTTCCTGTTTTCCTTTACACAGTATGGGGAACTATAAATAGGAAGGAACGAAGAACAATACATTCACTGTCTCTTCTGTTTAGAATCATGCATACTTCTACTCCGAATTATCTCTTATCGCGCTTTCAATTTCTTACAACTCTTCGAAATCGACATCAAGCACTTCTTTCTACCTTCATCATAGAACGTCTTTATACTCATCTTCCTATACTGTAGAAATACTTTACCTCTGGAATTCGTTACCTAATGACCCTAATGACGTCAGGGACTGCCGGACTTTATCACAATTCAAAATTAAATTGGAAAATTTTGTCTTAGTTAATGTTTTTAGGTATTGCTAGAAGTATTGATTTGTATTTTTTTTTTCTTTTTTAATCTAGATTAAAATTGCAAGTTTCTTGTTTATGTTAGTTAATTAGTTAGGATACAATTAATTATGATACTAAATCACTCATTTAAAGTTTGTGTGACTGCAACCTGTGTATATTTTTGTGTGGCTTTACTTTGTTTATAGTGTTTTTTTTTCTCTCTCTCTTTATTTCTTGTGTAGCTTTATTTTGTATATAGTGTATTTCTTTCTGTTTATTTCTATTATTGTATTTGTATTCCTGGTGTTGTGGAACTAGTTCGATTAATTAAAATGTGTCTCAGTGAAACGTATAGCAGAGTTCGTATAGGTCAGTTTCTGTCAGATGCGTTCCCAATTCACTGCGGGCTAAAGCAAGGAGATGCACTATCACCTTTACTTTTTAACTTTGCTCTAGAGTATGCCATTAGGAAAGTCCAGGATAACAGAGAGGGTTTGGAATTGAATGGGTTACATCAGCTGCTTGTCTACGCGGATGACGTGAATATGTTAGGAGAAAATCCACAAACGATTAGGGAAAACACGGGAATTTTACTTGAAGCAAGTAAAGAGATAGGTTTGGAAGTAAATTCCCAAAAGACAAAGTATATGATTATGTCTCGTGACGAGAATACTGTACGAAATGGAAATATAAAAATTGGAAAGTTATCTTTTGAAGAGGTGGGAGCAACAGTAACAAATATAAATGATACTCGGGAGGAAATTAAACACAGAATAAATATGGGAAATGCCTGTTATTATTCGGTTGAGAAACTTTGATCATCCAGTCTGCTGTCGAAAAATCTGAAAGTTAGAATTTATAAAACAATTATATTACCGGTTGTTCTGTATGGTTGTGAAACTTGGAGTCTCACTTTGAGAGAGGAACATAGGTTAAGGTTGTTTGAGAATAAGGTGCTTAGGAAAATATTTGGGGCTAAGAGGGATGAAGTTACAGGAGAAAGGAGAAAGTTACACAACGCAGAACTGCATGCATTGCATTCTTCATCTGACATAATTAGGAACATTAAATCCAGACGTTTGAGATGGACAGGCCATGTAGCACGTATGGGCGAATCCAGAAATGCTTATAGAGTGTTAATTGGGAGGCCGGAGGGAAAAAGATGTTTAGGGAGGCCAAGACGTAGATGGGAAGATAATATTAAAATGGATTTGAGGGAGATGGGATATGATGACAGAGACTGGATTAATCTTGCTCAGGATAGGGGCCAATGGCGGGCTTTTGTGAGGGCGGCAATGAACGTCCGGGTTCCTTAAAAGCCAGTAAGTAAGTAAGTAAGGAATTAAGTGTTGTGTAAGAGGAGGCCTGATGGCCTTAACTACACCAGAATAAATAAATAAATAAATAAATAAATAAATAAATAAATAAATAAATAAATAAATAAATAAATAATAAATCTAAATTTAAATCCCTCTTTCCTCTCCCCTCCTCTTCCCTATCTTAACCTTGCACTTTCGTCCTTCTTTCCTTTTTTTCTCATCTCTTGGCTATCAGTCGTCTCACAGCTGACAGTCATGGAGATCCGCTCTTCATTGGTAAGTCTCTCGATAACCGGCACTTCTCAGAATCTCTTCAACTCCTCTTCGCGAATTTATTCAAAAGGGAAGGCTTGAAGCAAATTTACGTATCAGTGCGGGTTGTGTAACTCGAATACTGCGGGAAGCTTCTAAGGTTTTACTTTTATAAATTGATCACCTGCACCGAGCCGCCTCCAACGCACGCAGGTACGACACCTGACCTTTTTATGTAGCTACAAGTTGTTATTTGCATCGCCTCGCGGTCCCTGGAGGAGTTTGTGTTACGTGCACTGCGGGCCGAGCAAACTGCATTACCAGCACGAGAGTTCCGGCGTTCATATCCTTCTCCGCTGCAGCATCCCTTTCTCAGCTCGGCAAAGACAGACGAGTGTGTTCGTAATTATTTAACTTACGGTTCGTTGAGGAGAGGATAACTCTCCAACCCAGCTCTCTTCTTGAACTCATTCGTGTTGCGACGAAGCGCTGCTAGAATATTCCAGCGAAGGTACGGGACTGCGCTACGACCGTCAACAAATAAATATATTCCCGTTATACCCCGTGTTATACAAACAACCTCATCGATTTTAAGGGGACACATTTCATATGATTTTTTAAAATTTCCACAATTTCCACTCAAAATTTGTGAAATTTTTAAACAAGACTACAATATGCGCCAAAACAAATACGGAAGAACTTGGTTATAACGACATCCAAGAGACCTTAAAAATTATGTTGTTATAAACGAGTGTCGTAGTAACCGAGATTCATATTATCAGTCTAGTGAGGTGGGAAATGAAAAATAACAAACTTAATTAGGCTTATTTTAGAGTTATGTATTCACTTTTAAGCCTACCATGAACATAATAAAATACAGGTACAATTATAAATACCGGTACAGTATTCTGTAGTAAAACAGTTTGTTCCGTACTCACTAAACGTCTTTACTTAGGAGTCAAGTAATCAGGCATTTTACTCTGTTTCTCCTACAAACTTTCTAAATTACGTTCTACGAGTATGTTCATAATTTCAGTTACAATTTCACTGCTCCCTCCTCTAGCTTCGATCCATTCTGTTCAAATTCAGCAACAATTTTATCCTTGCTCTTCCAAATCGTTTGAATTGTGAAATGAACTAGGTCAAACTCACGACACATGCAAGCTTTTTTAATTCGATTCTCAATTTGATGAATCAATTTAACTTTTTCTTCCAATGTTAAAACTCTTCTTTTAGTGGCCATACTGCATTAAAATGAGCCCATTTAGTGAACACTTCCTATCGAAATTAATCGCATGCAGCTACCGTTAATACCGCATGAATTCGGGTGGGTTACAATGGGGTGGGGAATCTGCCTGCATTTAAGGTGTCTATGACAGAAGGGGACAGTAAAGAATTAGCCAGGTTACCAGATTTCAACAAAATATATCTTAAAATACTTTGGTTCTTAGAAAATCGTATTCCAAACTGAGGTTGAAAATGACATATGAGAGGTAGACGCATATACGTTTGTTGTATTAATCAAAGTAGAAAAGAGAGGGTTTGGAATTGATCGGGTTACATCAGCTGCTTGTCTATGCGGATGACGTGAATATGTAAGGAGAAAATCCACAAACGATTAGGGAAAACACGGAAATTTTACTGGAAGCAAGTAAAGAGATAGGTTTGGAAGTAAATCCCGAAAAGACAAAGTATATGATTATGTCTCGTGACGAGAATATTGTACGAAATGGAAATATAAAAATTGGAAATTTATCTTTTGAAGAGGTGGAGAAATTCAAATATCTGGGAGCAACAGTAACAAATATAAATGATACTCGGGAAGAAATTAAACGCAGAATAAATATGGGAAATGCCTGTTATTATTCGCTTGAGAAACTTTTATCATCCAGTCTGCTGTCAAAAAATCTAAAAGTTAGAATTTATAAAACAGTTATATTACCGGTTATTCTTTATGGTTGTGAAACTTGGACTCTCACTTTGAGAGAGGAACATAGGTTAAGGGTATTTTAGAATAAGGTGCTTAGGAAAATATTTGGGGCTAAGAGGGATGAAGTTACAGGAGAATGGAGAAAGTTACACAACACAGAACTGCACGCATTGTATTCTTCACCTGACATAATTAGGAACATTAAATCCAGACTTTGAGATGGGCAGGGCATGTAGCAAGTATGGGCGAATCCAGAAATGCATATAGAGTGTTAGTTGGGAGGCCGGAGGGAAAAAGACCTTTAGGGAGGCCGAGACATAGATGGGAAGATAATATTAAAATGGATTTGAGGGAGGTGAGATGTGATGATAGAGAAAGGATTAATCTTGCTCAGGATAGGGACCAATGGCGGGCTTATGTGAAGGCGGCAATGAACCTCCGGGTTCCTTAAAAACAAGTAAGTAAGTAAGTAAGAAAACCTTATGTCTTATGGGGAATTAGTTGGGACCACAGAATATTTGACGTTATAGGCGAGGTGTTGCACAAAACGAGGTCGCTATAACCAAGTTCTACTGTAGTACCGGTACTACTGAAATTAACTCTCATTTGCTGTTCACGTTTCCCTGGCAACGAAGTATTTATTTATTGTATACAATAGTTTGACATATTGTGAATTCAGTGTTGTGTTGATTTCTGCAATTATGGTTCTCACAACAGAAGAGAAGGTGTTTACTATCGAGTATTTTATCCGGTCATACGGAGTACTGAAATTACAAACATACTTTGAAAATCAAGATAAGTCATTATAACATGAAAGGCGACATACGACTGATCTCGTACGACGGAACTTCTCGACGACAGCTAACATTGTTTTGTTATCAAGTGCCTCATTGTTAAATCTAGTTACCTGGTTGAGGTTTTTCCGGGGTTTTCCCTCAACCCAATATGAGCAAATGCTGGGTAACTTTCGATGTTGGACCCCGGATTCATTTCACCGTTATTATCACCTTCATCTCATTCAGACGCTAAATAACCTAAGATGTTGATAAAGCGTCGTAAAATAACCTACTAAAATAAAAAATAACAAAGTTAAATCGCTCCTGATACTGCTCTTTAACGTGGTGCAAGCTCGGCCCATTCTGACGCCCCACTCCGTATGACCAGAAATAATGATGCACAATAAATTACTTCTCATCTGTTGTGAGAATTATAATTGCAGAAATCAACACAACACTGAATTCACAATATGTCAAACTACTGTAGGGAAACGCGGACAGCAGATGAGCGATAATTTCAGTACTGTTTGTTTTGGCGCATACTGTATTATCTGTAAAAAACGTGGTACCATTAGAGCTAATAGTTTTAGAAAATGTATTTTTTTAAATATACTTTATATTGACGTCACTAAAAGGCTTCTTGCCTCACAGTTAAAAACAAATATATAGTTCATACCTATTTGCTCAAAAGCTTGAAAATAATAATGGCAATAAAAATAAAGTACGTAGTTAAAAATCTTGAAGTAACAGTAATTTATATATTAACAAACCGTGAAATTTTAGTCCCTCCCCCACTTACTTACCAAATACAATATGCTTTTCTAGAAGCCAAAACTCTGACTTTTTGGTGATTAAAATAAGGGTACCTAGTAGTTTGAATTATACTTCTGGGTAATCAACAATTAAAGCCTAAAAACTCATATAGGTTACCTAGTAATAAGTCACTGAAAGATCTGTACAAGTTCTCAAAGTTTTACCCTCTAACACCACATTTAAGCTATCATATTTCGCCATGATGCTAAACAGACATCCAGTTGTCATGCACAAATTAATATTGATCGCTTAATAAATGTTTTTGAGTTTTACTGCCGTGATTTGATCATGTTCTTGTGGATTACCAAGTTTGTTTGCAACTAGAGACGCTATATTTAAAAGTACTCACGGAGATCTCAAGTGAATTAACCAGCAATAAGTATTGAAGACGAGGTACATACCTGAAACAAAAGAAACATTGAAATAAGTACAATAATTCAAATAATCTTGATTACACTTTTTTTAACATTTTATATCACCTAAGATTTGTTACAGGAAGAACTATCTTGTGTTAAATTGAAAATAAGTTAGTAATTTACCTAAGTTGACTAGTTTCAATTAAATACAAGATGTTCCTGTAAGAAATCTAAAGTACAATCCAGTTTTAGTTGTTCGAAGTTTTCACATTATCCCCAATATAACCTAAAACAACACAGGAAACACGCTGAAAAAGAATAATTACGTATCCTGTGATGATTGTGTTATTGTTTCACAAGCTAGCGTCACAAAATGTCGATGCGGTAGACCAGCCTTTTTCAACCGGCGCGGCGAACAGTGGGGTATTTGCAGTGAAAAGCTGGCCAAAATTCCATTTTGTAAAATTACCATTTCTCAGCAACAACGCCAGCATATTACAACTGAAGGGTCTACGAAATGAAATAGGGTAAAGATTGGTAATATTGTGATAAGAGTAATATCGTGATACTGTTTTTGAGTATCACGGTATTAATGGGAGAGAGAAGAACCGGTTTTGTGCAACAACGTGTCGAGGAATAATTTCTTAATACGTTGACTAAAAAAAAAGGTATTTTTCTTGCCCACATTGTGATAATTCTCAAAAAAACTATCACGATTTTACTCATATCACGATATTACAAATCTTTACCCTACAATGATACATTTGTGTAAGAGCTATGTGCCAGACTGAGCTATCAGTCTAAATTTGCATAATTTTTTTTTAAACTCTCTTGTAGGCCTATTAGTTGTACTACATATTTTCTCATATGCTACATATCTATTCATGTTAAATGTTATGTTTTATTTAACGACGCTCGCAACTGCAGAGGTTATATCAGCGTCGCCGGATGTGCCGGAATTTTGTCCCGCAGGAGTTCTTTTACATGCCAGTAAATCTACTCACATGAACCTGTCGCATTTAAGCACACTTAAATGCCATCGACCTGGCCAGGGAACGAACCCGCAACCTTAGGCATAGAAGGCCAGCGCTATACCAACTTGCCAACCAGGTCGAGATATATCTATCTATTCATACTCAAACATCTTTTATCTAACCACTTTTTCCGTATATTGTCTGTGTCTTGACATTCTAATACTATATGGAACTCGTCTCCTCCCATACCGCAAAGGGGACGGATATCCTTCTCTACGGTACCTCTCCTGTTTTTCAATTTCCATATTTCTAGCCTTCACCAAGCTAAACCCATCCTCATTTCCCTGTTATTTACAAAAATAACAATTGAAATATATGCAGTAAGGAATACACTTTAGAGATTTATATGGTCTGGTAAGATGTGAATGAAAGAATTTGAAGTAATAATTTCATCAAGCCATTATCATTTAATTCGCTCTAGAATATGCCAATAGGAAAGTTCTGGATAACACAGAGGGTTTGGAATTGAACGGGTTACATCAGCTTCTTGTCTATGCGGATGACGTGAATATGTTAGGAGAAAATCCACAAACGATTAGGGAAAACACGGAAATTCTAGTTGAAGCAAGTAAAGCGATAGGGTTGGAAGTAAATCTCGAAAAGACTAAGTATATGATTATGTCTCGTGATCAGAATGTTGCACGAAATGAAACTATAAAATTTGGAGATTTATCCTTCACAGAGGTGGAGAAGTTCAAATATCTTGGAACAACAGTAACAAATGTAAATGACACTCGGGAGGAAATTAAACGTAGAATAAATATAGGAAATGCCTGTTATTATTCGGTTGAGAAGCTTTTGTCATCTAGTCTGCTGTCAAAAAATCTGAAAGTTAGAATTTATAAAACAGTTATATTACCGGTTGTTCTGTATGGTTGTGAAACTTTGACTCTCACTTTGAGAGAGGAACAGAGATTAAGGGTTTTTATGAATATGGTTCTTAGGAAAATATTTGGGGCTAAGAGGGATGAAGTTACAGCAGAATGGAGAAAGTTACACAACGCAGAGCTGCACGCATTGTATACTTCACCTGACATAATTAGGAACATAAAATCCAGACGTTTGAGATGGGCATGTAGCACGTATGGGCGAATCCAGAAATGCATATAGAGTGTTAGTTGGGAGGCCAGAGGGGAAAAGACCTTTGGGGAGGCCGAGACGTAGATGGGAAGATAATATTGAAATGGATTTGAGGGAGGTGGGATATGATGGTAGAGACTGGATTAATCTTGCTCAGGATAGGGACCAATGGCGGGCTTATGTAAGGGCGGCAATGAACCTCCGGGTTTCTTAAAAGCCAGTAAGTAAGTAAGTAAGTAAGTGAGTAAGTAAGTAAGTATTATCATTTAATTAAATGTATTTTTTTATATAAAAGTAGGCTTATTAATTACTCATTTTAAATACACATTTTAATTTGTACATTACAACTCTCTATATTTAAGTGAATTTTTTTTTATCTTTTTTGCTTTTTACGTAATTATTTTTCAGAAACCCCATTTCTTCATTAAAATTGTCTTTTCTGTTATTTTTTCTCTCGGCATGTCAGCGGTTACACATGTAAGCAGATCAATCAAGCATGGTTCTTCGCCTGGCCGTGCAGTAAAACTTGAAATGAAAATTTACACTCCACGTGACTTCTCTGCCGTAGATGTTTGTATCTGAGTTTTGTTTCTCTGAAATCAGAACGCACTAGCAGCATTGTCGTCGCAGAAATTTAATGACCTCAACAATACATAACTTTAAATCGGAAAAACAAATAAATACGATAATATATACATTTAAATAAGCAAAGCAAAAACTATTATGCATTTGTGCAAAATAAAGTTGGCTTCATTCTAACGTAAAAACCATGATTGGCGAAGATCCACTTTTAATTTTTGAATATGCCAAATTAATAACAACATACAGTTGCATAAAGTTCCACGATATAGTAATAACTCTATAATCTTCTCTGTAACTGAACATACTTGTAATTCTTTGGTCTAAAATTAAAATATTACTTTATTCAAATGTCACCTTCTTTTGTTTATGTAAATATATTATTTCAAACACTCGCGCATCGTTGTATTCATTCTGTAATTCCATACAGGTTTTATTCCGAAAACAAAGTCGGTATAGTTTTCCATTCAGATGTCTTTTTCCAACTTTATTTCAAAGCGTTCTGCAGGTTGTGTCACAGATGGCTGAAAACCTATAAAGTTTCTTACTTGCATATCTTCCGCTTTTATAGCTAATATCGCAGCCAAGTATAGGGTTATTCGGAAGTGAGGAGACTTTTTAAATCTCTAAAACTTCGTTAAAAATTACTTTGATCCTAAAATAATATTATCATTTCACTTACAAAGAGAATCTCACAATACCTTAATTCAACTGTTTTTCTCTGTTGCTTAGGAGACTTCTATTCTGAAATGTAAGAAATGAAGACACCGGAAAAGATTCAAAACGGGATCTCAAATGTTGTCGTAATAATTCACCATTAAAATGGGACACACTCACGGACGGGAGAACGCGAATTCGATTATGCGCAATGTTCAAAACATACAGAGGTGAGCCTGCCTGGAGAGAAATAAAAAATAGGTTGCAGCCGTCAAATTACTCTTCAAGGAACGACCACTCATATAAATAGAGGGAAAGAAGACAGAGGACGGATACTGGAAAGTTTTCTTTTCTCAATCGTACTATCAGGGACTGGAATGCTTTTTTACCAATAACCAAAAATGTATTTAAAAATAGGCTTAAGAACTTTACTAATAGACGGTAGTATATTATACACACTATTTAAAGGGTGTAATTGACATCTTGTTATTTGAAGTGTTCTATCAGTGAGGAAGTGTGTTGTGTCAGTGAAGTGTGTAGTATCAGTGAAGTCAATTGTGTAAGTGAAGTGTGTTGGTGTCAGTAAAGTGGCTGTGCAATGTATTTGAACAGTGAAATGTTTAGAAGTGTTAGTGAAATCAGGTAGAATCAGTGCAGTGAGTGAGTTGACAGCGAAATAAATGTAGTGCCGAAAGGTACTTGTGCAGGTATGAACCTGTCACACTCGTGGGTCTTAGTTCGAACTTAGGGTTAAGATACAAATTAGATTTACTTTAAATGTTATTTTAAGTGACCATGCTTTATTTAATTTAGGAAGCTCCTTGTTATTATTATTATTATTATTATTATTATTATTATTATTATTAATTATTGTTTTTATTAGTTGTGTTTATTATTAATTGTCATTATTGAGTGTAATTAGTTGCCACTGCCACAGGGTATATACCCATTTGCAGTGTGAATAAATACATACATACATGAACGCTATCCGAAGTAATCTTGTTTCGGTTACAGCGCTGTTTTACAGAATTCACTTTCTGAGAAAAAAAAAACAGTTTTATCTCTGAATATGAACTGACCTCTGTCAGCGTTGTTATAAGTATAAAAGACAATGGTCTATGACCGCTACGAGATGTGGAACTCTAAATAATTTGAGATGTGGTCATGTAATCAGTATTCATTCCGGATTGTCTTTTAAATTAAGGAGTAACGCTAGATTTGAGGAAATTCCTATGATTGCTTCTAATATCTATACCAGGCCTGCACAAACAGCGCTCCTTCTGAGCGGGAGAGCGGTGTTTACCTCTCGCCGAAACGGAGAGGCAGATACATCAGAATGACATAGACTTGCTATAGGTAGAGGGGAGGGAAACGACAACTCAGTTATCTAGTGGAGTGCAGTGTGTAGGCCTATTCTCAGTAACTGTTTCACGTTGCTTACCTACTGCTACAGTACAGTATGGAGGAATCTAAAAGACGGAACATAACATTTAACGATTTACTGCTCGAAACTTATTGATCTTCAATGTGACTTAAGAGCTAAAGATCGCTTGAATAATACTACTAGCCTGGTTGAGTTTTACAAGACTAAACATTAGCAATAATATCCATGACTACACAGGCTGGCTGTGAAAATAATTGCTATGTTTGGCTCAACATTTATATTTGAAGAGTCCACTGCAAGAATGATGGATGTCATTTGGAATACATTTTGCAGGAGAAGCAAATGAAAGTTTGAAATGCTTAGCGCTCAAAGCTTAACTGACATTTTCCGATCATTACTGGACAATGACTATCAGTGTTAACGCCATATAACTCTCTATGTACATTCTATATGTCTTAAGCTATGCATTGACAGTCTTGGTTCATTTTCGACAAGAAAGTGGCATCCATCATTCTTGCAGTGGACTCTTCATTTGTGAGCAACTGTTTTCTATAATGAACTTTAATAAAGGCAGACATCGAACATCTGTAACTGATGTTTCATTACGATCAGTAGGCTACTGTTTCTTTCAGCTGCCATCAGCATAAAACCCCGTTTTGATGTACTGATAAATAAAAATATAACAAAATGATATTGTACAATTTAAGTAGCTATGGAATTTCTATTACTTCTGTAAAATAAATATTTCTTTATTAATTAATAATAGTCCAAGATAGTTTTGCAAACACTGAACGGGAATTCATTTCATAAACACTCGTAATAGTACTTCTTTTTGTGTATATTTTGTACGAGATCACCTCTTCTTCCAGTCCACCCTTATACAGAGCGCAGCTAATATCTGCATTCCGCTCATGAGCTGTGAGCCGGCTCGAAGAGCGCAAACCTTGTGCAGGCCTGGTCTATACAGAAACTAAGGTAACGGAATTCCGATCAATAAATACAGGGACATCATTTTATTTCTACTTAAATTTTTATTGTACAATATTGCAACGCCAGAATTACTCATCGACTATGTTCCTGTCTGGACCTAAGCTATCGTCCCTAAAAAAATATTGCACTTATTTCTGAAACACTCTGTACATTTAAAGTACTTCTAAAGATATCCTGTATTTGACACAGTCTATTAAAAATATTTTTAAACGAAGGTTTACATTTGAATCTCGACCTCCTCTGGTCTCAAATTGCTCTTCTGGAAAACAATTCATCACGAAGTTTGTTAGTGAAATAACAAGAGTGTGTTATCGGCGAGCGTAATTGGAAAAATCCTCTAGAGGATATCCTGTATTTGCTGTTCTATGAAACTGAAAGGTACTTCAGTAAATAACAGGAAGTGGCGACAAACAAACTAACGCACGTTATTAATCATTTTTATCTTTTGTACCGATATCCAATGTTCCTAATTTCCCTATCGTCCGTTACAGGTAAACATAGAACCAACGTCCCGCCATATTCCACTGCGACCGAATAAAACGAGATACGACTCATTAGTACGAGTGAATTTGATTTTGCACAGTTACACAGCGGGAGTGGATACATTTTATTGAGGCCTGTTGTTAACGATGAAAAATACAAATTAAGATATATACATCAGCCTTATTGTTCATACTCTACAAACTGTAACTCTCCACGTTTGGAAAAAAAATTACAAGTTAAACAAACAAACAAGTAAACAGATAGATACATATGTAAATAGGTAAATAGATATATAGATAAATAATTAAATAAATAAAAACAAAACATACCAGGAAATAAACTGTAAATGTTTATAATTTAAGGGTATATGTACGTGAACGACCACAATTATTAGCCAAAAAATGCAGGCTCTAAATTACTAAGATTTTATAAGGAAATGAACTCATAATTGGACAAAAATTACAAGGTACCACAACAAGACTTATTATAATTTAAATATCTGATAAAAGTATAAAAAAGGTTACTAATAATATTTTTAATAATTCACTTTTAACTTTAAATTAAATTTTTCAAAATTTGAAAATTTTCACACATATTATTTCATAACTCCACAACCATTAGAAATAGAATTCTGAAATTTTGTACACTGATTTAACATGAATTGACCCAAAATGTTGACTATAATAATGCCCATTTCTTTGAAAATAGAAAAATTAGGTCACGAAACATTATGTAAATTTTAATATATTTTATGTAGGAAAAATAAAAAATTAATTGTATTAAAATAAACAACTCTACATGTCTGAGAGTAGTCTACTTTTCAAAAGCAAGTGTTTATTACATGCAGGAAAAATATTAAAGATGTCAGAGAGACCATAACAATGTTATGGTTACCAAATTATGTAACTGCAGAATTTTTTTGTTTTTTTTTTTCATACTCTGATAAAACTGGTTTGAAAAATATTATTAGTAACCTTTTTAATACTTTTATCAGATATTTATGTTCTAATAAATCTTGTTGTGGTACTTTGTAATTTATGTCCAATTGTGAGTTCATTTTCTTATAAAATTTTAGTAATTTACGGCCTGCATTTTCTGATAATATTTGTGGTCGTTTACGTATATATACCCTTAAATTCAACTCAATTATCGATAAAAAGTGGAGTTCCTCAGGGTTCTGTTTTGAGGCCAGTTTTTTTGTTTCATTAATGTTAATGACTTACCAAGTAATAAGAATACTAATACCGTACTGTATGTTGATAGTATGATCTAGCTATATTAGTACTGGCAACATTCCCCACAATTTATTTTAAAAGGTAAAATATATTTGTAATTTTGTTTGAGGTTCGTTAACAGTTAATGTTCTGTCTTTAAAGTGAATAGCACAGAAGAACTTTTCTCTCGATTTACAATCTGATTGAAAATATGCATCATTCTAAGTAAAAATCAGGTAAAATTTCTTGGATTTCAAGTTGATTACGAGTTGAAATGAGGCGCTCACATTCAACAATTATAATGAAAAATTAAAAATTAACGATTATATTAGTGGTAAATAATAGAGAATCAGGCGTAGGGAAAGAATAACTTATAGAATGCATTATTCCTAACATTCTGATTGCAAGATTGTATATTATATCTAACCAAAGTGATTGTGAAAATATAGTTTACTGTCTATGAATAACTACTCGAAAATCTTTAACAAAATAATAATAATAATAATAATAATAATAATAATAATAACAATAATAATAAAATTTCAGCTAGATAAGCTTGCAGCAGGGACAACGTCCTTAAATAATTGGCTAAAAACGATATTGATGATAATGACAGTTCATGTAAGGAGACATCACGTCTCGAATTGAGAACATACTAGTTAGAATGCACAGTCAATAGGAAGGTTCAGTATCACCCTCACATAATTCTGCCATCGGTCCCTTCCTGAGCAAAATTAATCCATTCTCTACCATTATATGTCAACTGCCTCAAATCCATTTTAATAAATTATCCTTCAATCTGTCTCGGCCTCCTGAAAGGTATTTTTCTCTCAGATATCTCAACTACCATTCTGTATGCATTTCTCGATTCGCCCATACGTACTACATGCCCCGTCCATCTCAAACGTCTGGATTTAATGTTCCTAATTATGTCAGGTGAAAAATACAATGCGTGCAGTTCTGTGTCGTGTAACTTTCTCCACTCTTCTGTAACTTCATCCCTCTTAGCCCCAAATATTTTCCTGATCACCTTATTCTCGAACACCCTTAATCAATGTTTCTTTCTCAAAGTGAGAATCTAAGTTTCAGAACCATACAGAACAACCGATAGTGTAACTGTTTTAAAAATTCTAACTTTCAGTTTTTTTGAAAGCAGACTAGATGACAAAAGTTTCTGAACCGAATAACAGCAAGCATTTCCCATATTTATTCTCCGCTTAATTTTCTCCCGAGTGTCATTTATACGAGGGTCAATCAATAAGTTTCCGGACTGTCCTGAATATAGGCAACAGACAGGTCACAGGAAAGGGAGAAGTTATCTAGAACCAGAGAAACGCCTGGAATCTATATTAAATGTATCTCTTGAAAGGCAGAGAAGAAGACTAGCCATAAGGCGTATAATGAGAGATTGAGAGAGGTCCTTGACATATTTGCAAAAAATCACGTGTAGAAGCTGAGTTCTTAAAGGCGGCAATTTGACGCTGTTTGATATATTGACTCAACAGGCATGGAAGCAATGATCTTTAGTGACGCGCGCATGTATATTTAACGGTACAATAAATATTAGTACAGTTAATTCATTCATTTATTTTATTCCATACATCTTACATGAGAAATGAAGCTTTAAGATGTGGAACAAGTCAAAATTTTACAATATTACAATTACAGTTTTACAATTTAGTAATTTTCTACAATTTTTACAATTTTGTGCAATTCTTTACAATGTTTTGGCGAGACGTAGTGAGATGAGGTGAGGTCCGAGGATTCGCCAAAATATTACCCGGTATGTCTTTTGGCTGGGGAAAATCTCGGAAAAACCCAACCAGGTAATCAAATCAAAGGGGGGGTAATCAAATCAAAGGAGTTGATGCCGAGGACTCGCCATAGACCATCCGGCTTCAGTCCCACGGCTGTGGAAAACCTCGGAAAAAACCAAAGACCAAAGGGGGATCCAACCCAAGCCCGAACGCAGCTCCGGATCAGCAGCCCAGCGAGTCTGCCGACTGAGCTACATCGTTGGCTCTACTAAAAATATACAATACATAGCCAATCAGATCATTAAATTTACAAACGCAAACGATCATTCGTAAGTTGAGCTATATGTATCCTGTAATACAAAACAAGTATGTTAATTAAATTTAAGGCATAAAAATTCAACCAGTTGTGATAAACAGAAATTGATAATGCATATCATGCAAACTACTTCAAATTACAGACGTGGACAAATTATTAACAAAATTGACGATTTTTATGAGTAATTCTACTTACAAAATTTGGCTTTTCAATTTAGACTACAGTTGACAATTTTGCATATTTCTATCATTACAGTAGATAGAAATATGCAAAATTTTCAAATGTAGGCTATTCTAAATTGAAGAGTTAAATTAAAAAAAAAATATATATAATAAAATCTTCAATTTTGCTAATAATTTGTCAATATTGTGCAAAAGTGTCAACTGCAGTCTAAAGTGAAGAGTAAAATTTTGTAAAAATATATAATAAAAATCTTCAGTTTTGCTAATAATTTGGAAATATCCAAAATGTCACCTGTAGTCCAAATTGAAGAGCCGAATTTTGTAAAGAATATATATATATATATATATATAATCTTCACTTTTGCTAATAATTTGTAAATATGCGAAAATATCAATTGTAGTCTAAATTGAAGAGTGAAATTTTGTAAAAATATAAAATAAAAATCTTCGATTTTTCTAATAATTTGGAAATACCCAAAGATGTCAACTGTAGTCTAAATTGAAGAATCATAGTTTGTAAAAATATATAATAAAAATCTCCAATTTTGCTAATAATTTGTCCACGTCTGTACAAACACAAACAATTTATCAATAGAGCTATACAGAGTACTATTTGGGAAATATATTGATTGATCCTCGTATTTGTTACTGTTGCTCCAAGTGATTTTAATTTTTCCACATTTTCAAATGACAAATTTCCAATTTTTATATTTCCACTTCGTACTACGTTCTGGTCACGAGACATAATCATACAGGCAGGTGGTTCTGAAGAGAGTTACTCCTAGTTGTAGAGGCTTGGAAATGAGTGAACCCAAAAGAGTTAGTACATAATTAACCGTCGTAATTTAGGGACGCCACAGTCGATGCGACGCTCTTTCGTGTAACATCTTCTTTAAGGACTACGAGGACCATTCCAAGAGATTACAGCCCGCACTTTGCTGGGACTGCATCAGCTACCGGGGAATTGCTCCATACATCGCCTGCTTCGGGGCTTTGAGGCGTAAACTTGACTGTGGTAGTAGTTTGGATTGGATACTATTATCTTCTAAGATATTGCAAAACTACGGGCCGTAGCTAAGACGGGGTGGGCTGGGTTTGGGGAAGAAGGGTGGCTGGCGGATCAAGATCTTACATGGGATCTCACAGTGAGCTCCCACGAGTTCCTGCAAGGGGTGGCCGTGGGGGGGAGGGGGGTTTGTCTTCTGTGTGCGTAAAAGTGGCTGGTTGGAAGAGTGTTTGGTTTGTTCTGCCGAAAATCCCTTCAGCTGGGGAGACTTACAGAGCCCGCACGATGCTATCCATCCAGCGAGCGCGCGGCTTCGGTATTAACGCAATGGCTCATTATTCGATCTGTTTAAAATATAACGGTCGTCGAGTCACTCAGGCTTGACTCCGCGCCGGAAAATAATCCCATGACGCTGCGTTGCAAGATTTATTTAATAAGATCTCAGCCCTTGCGACCGCAGTTCCAATTGCATCGGATTACGAAATTATCTTCCCAGAGTGCAACACACCGAGTGAATCGTAGGTCATGTCATTAATTTTGTCGGATGTTTTCTTTAGTAAAGAGTACATTTAAGGGGAGAGGACGGTACTTTTTGGTAAAAAAAATGAGTAAGATTAAAAAAAATGTTTCTTTAAAATACTCTAGTCCACACCTGTGGAGTAGCGGTCAGCGCGTCTGGCCGCGAAACCAGGTGGCCCGGGTTCGATTCCCGGTCGGGGCAAGTTACCTGGTTGAGGTTTTTTCCGGGGTTTTCCCTCAACCCAATATGAGCAAATGCTGGGTAATTTTCGGTGCTGGACCCCGGACTCATTTCACCGGCATTATCACCTTCATCTCATTCAGACGCTAAATAACCTAAGCTGTTGATAAAGCGTCGTAAAATAACCTACCAAAAAAGAAAAATACTCTACTCTGTGATATGTGTGAAAATACATTGCATAACATTTGTTATGGACAGTAAAAAAAATGGATAATGCGGGATTGGGTATTTAAGAATTGTTAATGTTAATTCTATCAAAAGTGAGTCTGATTTACAGATGAACCGACCAATAACAAAATTTCCACTTTTTTTTTTTGTTTTTTTTTTTTTGTTTTTTTACTCTTCAAATCTTACAAACCGCTAGGACATTCACAAAGACAATTTTTGACAAATATTTGATCTTTACCCATTTAAAAAGTAATATCCTACGTCAACGTTGGGCAGAATTATGCACTCTGTGCTTACACTGTGTACTACGAGAGAAGTGTGCCTATAGAGTGCACGAAAACCGGTTTATTCAAGTTGCGGTACGTAGTGTATGTTTCAAAAGAAAATGTTATTCTACCAATCTAAATAAGAACACAAAGTAATGAAACACTTCCTTAAACACAAAACAAAACATGTCTGTTGCACATTAATTCATATTACTCAATTTCTTAAGATTTGGAGAAACTGTATTAGCACAAGCTATTGCGAAGAACTGCCGTTAAAAGCCCATCATTTCTTGTTTGAGATTTGTTTATTTTCGTAATAGAAAATAACTGTTCACATCTATAAGTGAAACCAAATAAACACAAAACTTTCTCACACAGCTTATACAGATTGGGAAAGCGTCCTCTTGGGAATCAGTCATAAAACTGCATAAGACTCGACCTTGAATCATATTTCGCTCGCATCTCTCGACCACATCGCAGGTCAATCAATTCACACTATAATGAAGGGGCGACGTTATAAATAATCAGTTGGAATCGGAACATGTAGCAAAAATACGCAAATCCATTTCTAGGCAATCTAAATCGTGGAACCTTGATGTCAATTCCTCTAATAGACTGGATAGAAAACATGCGTACATTTCGAAATTTTCACTGTTCAAAATTCTATGCGCTTAGATAAGGATGGAAAATTATATATTTCTCCCTTTTGCATTTGACGTATCCATAACCGCAATTTCTCCTTAAAAGCTGCAATTCTATCTGCGAATTGTGTATTAAGAATTTCTTTTCCCTGAAGTCCTAAGTTTAGCTCATTTAAAAGCTGTAAGATCTGTTATAGCTGCTGCGCTCGCACTTGGAATTCCCCGTGCGCACGGAGGGCAAATGCACTCAAACGCCCATCGCTGTCCTACATTATCCAGCAACAGTTCAGAATCGTGCACCAATTAATTAATCATTCATTTCTCATTAACTTTAAACTTTAATACTGAAAATGTGAGATCTTTTATTTTGTTTGAAAAACTTATAAACTCTCTATAAGGACTAACAGTCATCATAGTTATCAAGAGTTATAATAGGCCTATTTATTAAAGAAATTAATGACTTGAGTTTCTCAAAATTATTTATGATGCGCTTACTTTTCGTTCTTCCAGTCGATAATCCAGTATGCCTTAATTTTCTCGGGAAATGGTAGCAAAATTGGGAGTGTCTTGATTTTGCAAAAGAAAGCCATTAGAAATCTATGTCAAACAAACTATCTTGAACATTGTCGACCACTTTTCAAACAATCACAGATATTAACTGCTCTTGAAATTAGAAATAGTGAAGAAATCAATACTCCATATTGTAGATTACATAAAACTAGTACAGATTTTTCTTTCATGGGGATGAAATTATATAATAAGCTTCCCAGTCAATATTATAAGTTACCAACCAATAGTTTTCAAAACTAGGTTTTATAATTGGCTTTTAATTAATCATTTCTACTCTGTAGATGAGTTTCTTAACATAAATTCGTATGAAATTGTTTTTTAATAAATAAAGTTATTTAAATTTAGTTACAATTATTACATTAAGAGTGAAGTGTTTCCTTAATTTTTAGAGTTTAAAAATGTTTTCTGTTTTCATTCTGAGTAAACTTTACTGTTTTCAATTACATGTTCTATATTTTCAAATGTATGCTTATTTCCCCCTTCTGTCTTTGTGACGAAAACTATCACTGTATGTTTAATGGCTTAATAAATTGAATTGAATTGCATATAAATACCGAAATTGCACCAAAAATAGTTTTTCCTACTGTTAATCTTACTTATTTACTGGCTTTCAAGGAACCCGGAGGTTCATTGCCGCCCTCACATAAGCCCGCCATTGGTCCCTATCCTGAGCAAGATTAATCCAGTCTCTATCATCATATGCCATCTCCCTCAAATACATTTTAACATTATCTTCCCATCTATGTCTCGGTCTCCCGAAAGATCTTTTTCCCTCCGGCCTCCCAACTAACACTCTATATGCATTTCTGGATTCGCCCATACGTGCTACAAGCCCTGCCCATCTCAAACGTCTGGATTTAATGTCAAGTGAGGAATACAATGCGTGCAGTTCTACGTTGTGTAACTTTCTCCATTCTCCTGTAACTTCATCCCTCTTAGCCCCAAATATTTTCCTAAGCACCTTATACTCAAACACCCTTAACCTATGTTCTTCTCTCAAAGTGAGAGTTCATGTTTCACAACCATACAGAACAACCGGTAATATAACTGTTTTATAAATTCTAACTTTCAGATTTTTTGACAGTAGACTGGATGATAAAAGCTTCTCAACCGAATAATAACAGGCATTTCCCATATTTATTCTGTGTTTAATATCCTCCTGATTATCATTTATATCTGTTACTGTTGCTGCCAGGTATTTGAATTTTTCCACCTCTTCAAAGGATAAATTTCCAATTTTTATATTTCCATTTCGTACAATATTCCCGTCACGAGACATAAGCATATACAGACGTGGACAAATTATTAGACTAAATTAATTATGTGTGCAACGAAGTTCTATTTAGCGGTAGAAATAATGAACAAAAATATATTTTGCACAGAAATAATGAACAGAAAATTGAGTCTGGAAGTTAATAATATTTTGTGAACATTCCCTTATTCTTTATTAACACGTTGATTTTGTCAGGGATGCTGGAAACCAAAGTTTGACACTTTCTTTGAATATCAGCATCATTTAGCCAGATATCAGACAGTGCTTAAATGAGTCCGTGTTTTGTTGTAAGCCTCTTTTTGTTCACTTTCTTCTTCAGTGTAGATCACAGATTTTCAATTTCGTTCACGTCTGGTCTTCTTGCAGGCCATGGGAGAATATCTGCTACTGTATATAATTAAAACACCAATTGTGCCAACATAGCCAGAAAAAATATAATTAACCATTGGAAAAATATACCAGAAGATGTAAACAATCATATTTACAAAAATAGAGACTCTGTGAATTATACTGACAGTTGATATGACGAATTATATTATGTTTCCAAGAAAAAGTTTTAGTCTAATAATACGTCCACGTCTGTACTTTGTTAATCAACAGTTAAAAACATTGTTGTTAGTTTCTCTAATAATTTAAGGCCAGGTCAGCATTTTATAAGAACTATAATGTGTCCCTAACCTTTCTGACGACACTGTATACAATATATTTGGTAGAATACAAATTAATTTTAGAGTAAATCTTTCCTTATAGGTAGCAAGTTACTGGCCGTTCTCCAGAAATCTGTTTCCCACATGCTTCGCCGAGAGCTAGGGACGTGTAATGCCTTTTAGGTTCTAGAAACAAGGGTAATTATGTTTACCCTGAAGAGGGCAGATCACGGGGAAAATGTCGTGACCATTGGGGCTACGTGTTCAAACACTGCGGTAGACGAGGTGACCGAGCAAACAGAGCGGTCATTGCAGTGCAGAATAATTAGAGTACTGACTACAAGGACGCCCTCGCTTCTCAGCGGCATCTTGGAACGCTTGCTATTCACCGTGGGATTGAATGAGAGCACAAAGGCCTGCATATTGGGACGGGCTAGACTCACCTTACTATACATTGTTCATTATTTATTTTCTTGCTTTAACGACGCTAGTTTAATGAAGATTTCAAGAAAAATTTGAGATTAGAGTCCTTAGTCGTGATCCAAACTGTAGAGTTTATAGCTACAAACTCAGAGCACTGAGGTTCAATTCCCGACCCAGAAGAAGAGATAAATCTTTCTTTCAGGCCACCGGCTTGGTAGTCGAACTCGTTCTCCTGTGTTATGTATGTATGTATGTAATAATAATAATAATGATTTATTTTAGCTGGCAGAGTTAAGGCCGTAAGGCCTTCTCTTCCACCCAACCAGCATGTATGTATGTATGTATGTATGTATGTATGTATGTATGTATGTATGTATGTATGTATGTATGTATGTATGTATGTATGTATGTATGTATTTATGTATGTATGTATGTATGATGTATGTACGTATGTATGTATGTATGTATGTAATAATAATAATAATAATAATAATAATAATAATAATAATAATAATAATGATAATGATTTATTTTAGCTGGCAGAGTTAAGGTCGTAAGGCCTTCTCTTCCACCCAACCAGCAAAAAGTATGTATGTATGTATGTATGTATGTATGTATGTATGTATGTATGTATGTATGTATGTATGTATGTATGTATGTATGTATGTATGTATGTATGTATGTATGTATGTATGTATGTATGTATGTATGTATGTATGTATGGATGCATGCATGCATGCATGTACGTATGTATGTATGTATGTATGAACGTATGTATGTATGTAATAATAATAATAATAATAATAATAATAATAATAATAATAATAATAATGATTTATTTTAGCTGGCAGAGTTAAGGTCGTAAGGCCTTCTCTTCCACCCAACCAGCAAAAAGTATGTATGTATGTATGTATGTATGTATGTATGTATGTATGTATGTATGTATGTATGTATGTATGTATGTATGTATGTATGTATGTATGGATGGATGCATGCATGCATGCATGTACGTATGTATGTATGTAATAATAATAATAATAATAATAATAATAATAATAATAATAATGATTTATTTTAGCTGGCAGAGTTAAGGCCGTAAGGCCTTCTCTTCCATCCAACCAGCAAAAAATATGTATATATGTATGTATGTATGTATGTATGTATGTATGTATGTATGTACAGCTCACTATTCTTCCTCTTTCACAGTATCAGCAATTCGTTTCTGGAACTCTCTACCCAGCTCCCTCAGGAACTGTCGAACGATATTGCAATTTTAAAAAGTGAATTGTTCAAACACGTGACCTTTATTCAGGTTTAATTCTCCTTTGTGTGTATATGTGTATATATGTAATTTTCCTCAGTGTTGTATAGTTATAATTTACATCTGAATTTGTTATTCATGTAATTTGTAATATTGGTTCACTTACCGCTTGCATATTCATTGAGTGTAACTTCTAGTCTTATATTATTTTGTAATTATTATTTAGTATGTTCGCATTATTTTACTATACTTGTGCTTGTATAACTATATAAATTTTTATCAGTGTTCTTTAAATATTAGTCTGTAAAATTGTATCAGCTTCTTCTGTTTCTGGCTAAGTGGAAGAGAAAACCTGATGGCCTTAACTTCGCCAGAATAAATAAATAAATAGATATTAATATTATTATTATTATTATTATTATTATTATTATTATTACTACTATTATTATGTATTTTAGTAGGTTATTTTACGACGCTGTGTCAACATCTTAGGTTATTTAGCGTCTGAATGAGATGAAGATGATAATGTTATGTTTTATTTAACGACGCTCGCAACTGCAGAGGTTATATCAGCGTCGCCGGATGTGCCGGAATTTTTGAAGATGATAATGCCGGTGAAATGAGTCCGGGGTCCAACACCAGTAGTTACCCAGCATTTGCTCATATTTGGTTGAGGGAAAACCCCGGAAAAAACCTCAACCAGGTAACTTGCCCCAACCGGGATTCGAACCCGAGCCACGTGGTTTCGCGGCCAGCCACGCTAACCGTTACTCAACTCGTGTGGACTGTATGTATGTATGTATGTATGTATGTATGTATGTATGTAGGGGAGAGTCGGGTAGTATCGGACATCGGGTAATATCGGACAGTGCGTTTATTTCATCTACCGCCATATGGTAGTACCTGAATGACATGGTTATGTTTCTCTCTGCGACATCACAGAAACGTAACCATGTTAATCGGGTACTATCATCGTGTGGTAGATGAAAGAAACTCACTGTCCGATATTACCCGCTGTCCGATACTACCCGACTCTCCCCTATGTATGTATGTATGTATGTATGTATGTATGCATGTATGTATGTATGTATGTATGTATGTATGTATGTATGTATGTATGTATGTATGTATGTATGTATGTATGTCTGTATGTATGTATTTATTACCACTCAAATTGAGTATACACCCGATGGCAGTGATATATAATATACAATACCGTTACAATAATTACAGTAATAAATTTACAATCATTATAGCAATAAAATAAAATACATAAAACGTACAATTAATTCTAACCATAAACACATTATCCCACATTGGAATTTCATGTAATTTCTATTGTTTACTGTAGTCGTTTGCATTTATCTTATATGGTAGAGTTGAAGAGGAGGACAGATGGCCTTAATCGTGTTGGAATAAATAAATGAATATAAATATACTACTACTTCTAATACTACTAGGCCTACTTACTTTCTTACAAATGACTTCTAATGAACCCGGAGGTTCATTGCCGCCCTCACATAAGTCCGCCATCGGTCCCTATCCTGAGCAACCTAAATAGGCCTACAGTCTCTATCATCATATCACACCTTCCTCAAATCTATTTTAATATTACTCTCCCATCTACGTCCAATCTCCATAAAGGTATTTTCCTCTTAAGTCTTCCAACTAACACTCTATATGCATTTCTGGATTCACCCATACAAGCTACATGCCCTGCCCATCCCAAACGTCTGGATTTAGTGTTTCCAGATAGGTGAGGAATACAATGCGTGCAGTTCTGTGTTGTGTAACTTTCTCCATTCTCCTGTAACTTCACCCCTCTTTGCCCCAAATATTTTCCTAATAACCTTATTCTCGAACACTCTTAAGTCTGTTCCTCTGTCAAAGTGAGAGTCCAAGTTTCACAACCATAGAGAACAACCGGTAATATAAGGCTTTTATAAATTCTAACTAAGTTTTTTTGAGAGCAGACTGGATGATAAAAGCTTCTGAACCGAATAATAACAGGCATTTCCCATTTCCCATACCACCACCACTACCAATAATAATAATAATAATAATAATAATAATAATAATAATAATAATAATAATAATAATAATAATAATTTTCAAAAGTTACGTATCCATATTATAACTTTATGAAGGCAGTATTATATAGTCACGGCCTTAGAACATAGCAGAATCAGACAAATTCATCATTTATATTTCAATTAATTAGCATAAATTCAATTCTCATGGAGCAGAGTGGTAATATTTAATGCAGAAACCTAATTCACTTCCTGAATAGTAATTCCTGTGACAGGAGAGTAAATGAGAGCCCAAGAGTGTCGCAGAAGCGCTGACTATCACAGATTACAGGGAGGCTGCTGATCGCTGATCGAAGCGCGACACAACTGCTCACTTGGGGGACCGGGATGGGAAGAGACGAGATGAGAGTGTACAGCCACTGCCAACTTCGCGAAAGAACTTTCTGGAATCGCTGTGCAGAATACACAACTTTGGAGGAACATGTTTAAGAGGGGAGGAGGCAGTCTGGAGCCAATGGCATTCTCAATCTTCGGAAACAGCCAATGATTGGCCAAGTGGAAATGCTAAAGATGAAAAATCCTTACCAAGGAAACATCAACAACAATTCTATTACGTGACATCGAAATCAAGTTGAGGAAAATAAATTGTACACAACCGAAGTCTATTAAGGATTATATTTAAGAGAGAAATACTATTCGGAGACGTGACGAGGTAACAGACAATTGTGGTATAGATACAGATAAATACTCGTTATTGTTGTTATAATGGTAATGGTAGACTATAGCTCGCGCGATGGTGGCGTTGCTGTCTGTTTTAATGTGTGTATGTATACAACATCCGACGATATAATAATAATAATAATAATAATAATAATAATAATAATAATATTTATTAATACTATACACTTGAGCTACATTAGGCATTGCAGCCCGAAAGAGCAGAAGCTCGTGCTCGGGCGCAGTTCAGATCAGTTATACAAAATATATCACAAAATTA
The DNA here is from genome assembly GCF_040183065.1 of Periplaneta americana. Taxonomy (NCBI): domain Eukaryota; kingdom Metazoa; phylum Arthropoda; class Insecta; order Blattodea; family Blattidae; genus Periplaneta; species Periplaneta americana. The sequence goes on along the minus strand of NC_091119.1, from coordinate 191,473,699 downwards.
CGAGAGTTCATTGAGCACAATAACATTAATAAATGGTAAAATACATACAGCATGTAGTAATAGGGTCTGTATACAAATAGAAAATACACAAGTACATTAATATTAGAGTATCAAATTAACTTAAACAATTAAATAATTAATCTGATTTGTTTCTTAAATCTATGTGTGTTAAGTGTACTTAGCTCAGGGTAAGCTCTAATTAATGTATTATATATTTTGGGTCCAAAATTTCTGCTGTGTTTTAATCCAGCAGTTGTGTGGCATTTGGGAGTATTTAGAAAGAAACTGTAGTTTTGTCTCGTCTGGTATTCATGAGGATCATATTTAAATTTATTGTGGTTTTTATGGAAGTAAATCAGCAATTTTTGTTTATAAATTTGTTCTAGATTTGATACGCCAAATTCGTGAAAAATTAATTTTGTTGGGTAATCAAAAGGTTTAAATAGACAAATTTTGATAATTCTTTTTTGGAGCAGATTTAAAGGGCGGAGAGTCGATTTTGCCATTCCTCCCCAACCTAAAATACCATACTGAATTATTGATTGAAACAGAGCTAAGTACACAGTACGCAGAACATAAACAGGTAAATAAGAGCGTAGAATGGAAAATTTGTGGATTGTTTTACGCAATCTGTTACACAGAAAGGAGATATGCTTGTCCCATTTTAAATGTTGGTCAATAATAATGCCTAAATATTTAACTTGTGAGGATATACTCAAAGCGTTACATGAGCAAGTAGGTAGGTTACAATCATGTATAGTTATACTTATATTATTATTTATTTCTAGTTGCTCAAGGCCATGTGATGTTAATGAAAATGGTATTAATTTTGTTTTAGAAACGTTCAAAGAAAGTAAGTGAGCATCCAGCCATTCTTTAATAATATTAATACCACTGTTAGAATTTTGATAAGTTTCATTCCAACTCGAACCGCTAAATATAACCACAGTATCATCAGCATAAGAATACAGAGTACCAGAATATTTCTCAATGTCAATTTTAAGTAAATCGTTGATATATATTAAAAACAAAACAGGACCTAAAATCGTCCCCTGAGGTACACCTATATCAATGTTACGTGATTTACTAAGGTGATCATTTATTTTAGTTGCTCGAGTTCTGTTACTTAAGTAAGATTTAAATAATTTTAAAGCAATTCCATTAATTCCTAATCTATCCATTTTATTCAAAAGTATACTGTGATTGACCGTATCGAAAGCTTTTTGTAAGTCTAGAAAAATTCCTAGACATTTATTTCCTACATCTAATTCTTGAATTATTTTTGAGGTAACTGCCATAATAGCATCATCAGTGCACAAATTTTTTCTGAAACCAAATTGATTATCATTTAGTAGTTTATTTTTTTTCTAAAAATGTTATTAACCGTGTTTTTATACATTTTTCAAATACCTTAGAGAGACTGGGTAATAGTGAAATGGGTCTGTAATTATTAAGATTACTTTTGTCACCAGACTTGTGAATTGGTATCACCACAGCATGTTTTAGGGCTGAGGGAAATACACCTTGAGATATGCACAAATTAAACATAAAGGCAAGTGGTATGATCACATATCACCGTCCTTCCCAAGTCTTTCGTGGCTCCGACTTAAAGAACGCAGAACTTTACACTCTTTGTCTTTACTCTTTTGAATTCTGCACACTTCAACACCAAATTACCTTTCGTCTCGTTTCTCTTATCTATACTCTAAGCACGACGTAAATACCAGATCACTTATCTGTGGCACGCTCAGTATACCTCTTCATAGAACATCTCGTTATTCATCATCTTTTACAGTATCCACCTCGCGTCAATGGAATTCCCTGTCACAAAGTATTAGCAGCTTAAAAGATAACCTTCTTAGCATTTCACTCCAATCATACTGACTTAAATTATCACTGACTACATTGTTACTCCTCCCTTTAGACATCATCCTGATAGTGTTGTATTTTCAAAATTGTCTCATAATAATCTCTTTCTATTATCTAACATTATTTGAAATATATTAACATTCTATGCATTTTAGCTTAATTCTGCTACATAGTTTGTATTTCAGTGTTTAATTAATAGTTCATAGTATTTTGTTGTTTAATTCGTAAATAACTCTTGTATACAATGTGACTCTTATCTAAATAAAATTGTTGAATTCTTTGTAAGTTCATACATATGTATGCATTTTTTGCTGGTTGAGTGGAAGAGAAGGCCTTACGGCCTTAACTCTGCCAGCTAAAATAAATTATTATTATTATTATTATTATTATTATTATTATTATTATTATTATTATTATTATTATTATTATTATTATGTAGGCACGCCAAGGGAGCGAAAAGTCTGGCCGATAGAAGTACTGTCTCTTCCAAGAAGATGAACAAATGAGGGCAACGCTGTGGAAATAAAGTAGCAAAAGAAAAATTCAAGTTAATTAAACGCGCAACATATGTTTACGAATGAAATAATAATACCGTGCGATACAAGACACGTATTCACATGCAATGGAACAAACTGAAGTCGTAATGTAACTATCACAACGCAAGACTGATTCTATCGATGTCATTTCTCTTCCGACTGTACTCTTGAATATCATTCAAGTTATCTCGTGACCTTTCCTGTCGCATTGTTTCATTCGTATTCCTTCCGTCGGTATTCCCTGCTTGCGAGACCTATACCAATACTGTTCTCCAACCAGGAGATCAACCGTGAAAGGAATGTTCTTACTATTGCGTCATCTATTGGAGTGAAGTAGATAGATAATAATATTACCGTTATAACGTCAGCTTAAAAAACATGCGCTCTCCTGCACATGTCATTTCCTGTATGGAGGGATTAAAAGACCAGGAGATTAACCGTGATCTAATTTTGTAACTAGGGTAGTATAAATAAGTATCAGTGTTATCGTTTGTGCTTTGAGAGTTAGCCAATGGAGATGCGTGTGCCCACGTGTGTGACCTTATGACATCAACATTCATTCACAGCATTATCCCGCTGCGTCTCATTCCCCTGAGACTTTCTCCTGGTTGGAGTACAATTGTAGCAGTACCAACAGAATAGAGTAACGACAAACTAAAGGTCGACTCATATTATACGGAACGTCGTCACAGACCGGCACCATCACCGTCGTGTCCAATGGCAACACATTCACATTTAAAGGCAAGTGACCGTCAGTTTGCCGGCGCCATCACGGGTAGAGAAGTGAACTCTCAAACAATGTCGATATTTAACACACAAAAACTTGCGATGGTTGGTATCAGGCTGTTTTAAGAAAAGCCCGGGAAAAAAGGAAGAGAACATAGATGAGGATGGGGCCAGATTTTGTCTCAATTGGTGTAAACTGTTTCACTGTGGCAACTATATCCGTTTCTAAATTTGTGTACAAGTAATTATGCAATAGTATGGAGCATTACAATTAGCCGGTTATTATTAGCTCATTTAATAAGTATACAATATTTGATATTAAAATTATGAAATTTACGGTTATGAGTCATGAGAACCGGTTGTTAAAAACTCAGAACGCCACCACTGCATACTATCTTCATAGCCTATCTGCGTTTTTCCTCGATATTGACTGCCTTTCCATTCTTACTTACTTACAGTAATTACGAATGGCTTTTAAGGAACCCGAAGGTTCATTGCCGCCCTCACATAAGCTCGCCATCGATCCATATCCTGTGCAAGATTAATCCACTCTCTATCATCATATCCCATCTCCTTCAAATCCACTCCATTATTAGAGTCTTCCTATTCTCTAATACCTTTCTAAGCTGATCCACTAATGAAATCCGCGTAGCTTTCCTTTCACGACCTAGAAAATAATGAAACATATAATTAAAAGAAATAATATTTTTCTCATTTTCTTTGAGGGTTACTGAAATTCTGTAATATGTAAATTAATATCAAATTTTAAGCCACCGACTCAGTCGGCTAGAGCGCTTGCCTGCAGATCCGGGTTCAATTCCCGGTTGGGCTGATACTCGCTGATAAGATACTCGCTCTCAACGTATTCATTACTTATTCCACACGCCAGAAACGGTGGCGCTGGCTGTAAAATTATTCACCTGTCGACATTTTTTATTTTTTATTAGGTTGTCCAACGTCGATGAAATTGGTTATAGGAAAATGGTATTTGTCGATATGATGTCGAGGATTCTCCTTACAATTGGGAAAAACTTAACTAACAATCAGCAAAAAGGGAACCGAACACATGTCTGAGAGCAGTTCCGGATCAGCAGGCAAAATCGCTACCGCCTGAGCTACACCGGTATTTAAATAACGCCTCTTTGTGTACTTTGTGGTACAAATCTAATGAGGACGTAAAAAGTTCTGTACGTAGGAGAACTAAAAGTTGTTGTCTATTAAGTTTTATTTATATTCAAGATTTATGGGTTCTATAATTAGAGTAAGGGAGGGGATTGTCGGATAGGTCTGGTAATGTCGGATAATCTCGGATAACATATTTCTTTTCCATCGAATGGTGCAATCTGATGTGAAAATAATGTATTACGTTCTCTACAAGTAGACGAACATCTGCATGAATATCCATTACTGTTGAGTGCTTCACTGTGTGTGAATAGCGTGTTCTCAACGTTTCTGCAATTAAAAAAAAAAAAAAAAAAAAAAAACTTTTTGAGGGTAAGTAATGTGATTTATTCGTTACAAGTTATCCTTGTATTTACACAACATTGTATGCACTGTTTGATATACCATAGATAAGGCTTCTTAATTCTCTAATTGCAGAAATGCTATCGACAACATGTTTTATGCAGCTGGCTTGTTTTACTGTTTGTGAAGTGTCGGCCAATGTCGGATACTAGCTGAGGGCAATGTCGGATACTAGCCGAGGGCAATGTCGGATACTAGCCGAGGGCATTGTCGGATACTAGCCGAGGGCATTGTCGGTTGTCTTTCAATGCTGCTCGCTACATAAAAGCTGCCTTAAACCCATTTATTTGTTTTCTATAACAAACTACTACATTTTTACTCATGGGTATTTTAATTAATGTAAGTAATTAATTTTCTAATTAATCGAATATTATGAAGTAACGAATTGTTTCTTCTTCTTGATATTTTTAGATGCCTAAAGTAAAAGAAAAAAGAGAGTCAGTCTAAAAAATGGAAGTCTGAAGATATGGTAAATGCCATTGTCGCAGTACGGGAGAAAAGAACGGGCTATCTTACTGCTTCCAAAAGATTCAATGTACCTCGATCAACATTATTTGATTATGTACGGTCCAACTCTGAGCCCACCAAAGCCGTTAAATCGAAACTTGGACGAAAACCAATACTCCCAGCTACACTTGAAGAGAAGCTAGTTGACTATGTGTTAATGATGGAAAGAAAATATTTTGGATGAACCAGAAATGATGTTAAAAGGCTTGCATATCAGTTGGCTAAACAGAACACTATTGTAATAGTTTCTGATATGCAATATATTATTTTAAATGCATTATCATACCTCTTACATAATAATGTCTAATGTATCCGACATTAGCTTCCCATTCTGTCAGTGATGATATTATTTCTGTTTTCTCTTTTTAGGGGAGACCTGTCTATAGTGGTCCCCCGGGGTAAAGTGGTACCCTCTACTTATCTCTCCAGTTGGAGCTGCCATCTCCGTTTAGAGTTCCGTAGTACTTCCTTCTCTATCCAGCCATTACGTACATGTCTGCTGAAGTGTTTGGACGTGTTAAATGATAAGATACAGAGAAAATTCCATTTTTTGAAGATCTGATGTAAGGTAAGCTTCCTGTTTCATAGCACTGTACGTTCTGTCATTAGGAGAGTTACTATATAAAGTTATTGCTCAAGTAAGACCCAGTTCTATACTACATATTTCAATGTTTATCGAAACTATACAAGATGGTATCCGTCCGTAGCCATGACTTTGTTTAAAATAGAACGGTCGGGGTAACGTGGTCCCCATTTTTTCTAGGGGACCATTTTGCCCCAGAAATTGTTAAATTCGTGACTATTTCTTTGTTGTTGCAGAATACAGATAAAATGTCTAGAAATCGACCCCGCAAAACTTCCCAATAGAGCTGGAGTCCAACAAAAATGCGCGAGGCTATCAGGTGTGTTAGGAAGGGTGAAATGGGCTGCAAAAAAGCCAGCAAATTATTCGGAATTCCAAGAATGACTCTTAAGAGAAGAGTAATGAACTCGAACCAAGACACAGTTTTAGGTCAGTAAACTTTTGGAGACGCTTATCTACGAGCAGCAACACCTACAAATGCAATAAATGGCTTCAAAAAATGTGGATTATATCCTCTTGATCAAGATGTTTTTGATGATACGGATTTCGCTCCATCGTTGCCTACTGACAGGCCTCTCAATCATGTAGAATCTTCTAACGATTCAGAAACCTTGCCTGCTGACCCAGTTCCATCCACATCCTCAGATACGCCTAATGATGGTTCCATTATCATTCTTCCTGCAGCAATTTCTCCCCAGCCTAGTTCATCCTTCACAGTAAATCTGGAAGATATCAGTTCTCCACCCAAATCCACTATTGCCCGTTCCCAAAAGAGAAAAACAGATTCAGCTGAAATCCTGACCAGTAGTCCGTATAAAAATCAATTGGCTGAAGAGAGAGAGGACAAAGGAGCCAAAGATAAAACTAAGAACAACAAACAGTCCACAATAAAGGGAGTGCGGAGAAATATTATGAAAAATAATCACATTGAAACTAAGAAACAGCAACAGAAAAAGACGAAGGTCGCTCTTCGTGAAGAAACAAGCAGCGAGGAAGGAAGTGATAATGATGATGCGGAGTGCATTTTCTGTAAGGACACATAGGCAATCTCAGGTCAACCGGAGGTGAAGGATGGATACGTTGTTCATCTTGCTTAGAATGGACTCACGAGGAATGTGCTGTGTTTGAAGATGATGGCAGCGACGATTTCAAATGTGATTTCTGTGTAAATAAACTTAAAAAATAAAAAAAAATATATTATCTCGCACAAAGACTAGCTTGTGTTTAGAAATGTTTACAATAATTTCTTTATTATCCTAATTCTACTTTCAATGCTATGTTATTTTTTTTAAACTAACACAGGTTTTGTGTATGAATGTTGACAATGTTCCTTTTTCCATTGTGCTATGTTCTACTTTCACTATATTTTGTTTTTGTCTTTTTGCAATGTGAATTAATGGTGCACTATTCGATAAAAACGCTTAATATACATTTTGTGTCGAAAAAATTCATAATATAACTGTCATCATTCATTTAGAAGTATCTTTATTTTTGGGGGACCACATTACCCAGGGACTGGGGTAAAGTGGTCAATGTGCAGACAAACAAAAAATTCTTCATTGCATAAAAAATTGAACTAGTAAACAATTCGTAATGATTGTATTAAAAAGGGGAAGGAAACGTCTTTTTAGTAGCAAAGATTGTGAGAGGAAAACAAAGCTAATTTACGTTCTGTAGCTTATTTTCTCTTAAGGTGACCACTTTGCCCCAGTCTCCCCTACTTAATACTTATGTACAATCTGCAGGAACCCCAAGAGGTTATTATAATACTAAGTAATTCCAAGTTCTAACTTTTTTCAATTACCTTTATTTTGAAACATCAAAATGGTATCCGACAATACCCTCCCTTATTCTAGTATATTTAACTTCCAATCAAAAGGTTTGTATAAACAAGATAAATAATTATATTACTATCACCATGGCAACGTAAAACCACTATTGTGCTAAATTTGTTTGGAACCTTCATTTCCATAGAAGTCTCTACCAGCACAATACTTTCTATATACTTCGCATAACGAAGAGGTAAAAAATATGTGCATAATTAAAAAACATTAAAATAAAGCATCATAATATTTCCCCCACAGGCCTATTTCACAGAAAGAAACAAAAAAGTGTATAAATTATATTTAAAAACAAATGAAAACAAAGTCCGACTACCGGTCAGTGTTCACTCGTGTTGATGTATCTTGATACTGCGAACTACAAAGCACATAAAAGGATTTATAACAAAATGCCAGTAATTTTAAAATATAAAATAGGATTTCAACAAATACTCTAATGCGTCCTTTTACGAAGCGTAATATACCCACGGGCAATGGATCAGCAATTAAGCCGGCATTTTTAAGGCCTACGCCATTAAAATGCTATTTTAATTAAAAATGCAAAGCCTCCTCCTCCGCTTTAATTTATGACGGCTTTGAAATACCGCACAGAGTTATCTATTGCTGAAAATTGTTTAGCAAATTCGCTTCTCGTCTACATTTACCAGGCATTAACATTACAGTACCAACTATTATTCAATATTTTTCAACTTTCAACTGTATCAATACTACAGCTTCATAAGACAAAATGTGTATTCGCAATTTAAAATGAACGATGTGAAATTTTATACACGATTTACAATTTCGTCTACACATCTGAGAGATACTGGTGGAAAGATAGGTGTAATAGTTATTTACAATACTGTATCATAACGTTTCATATTTCGAGGAATATCACTTTTGTTGACGTCGTACAAAATGTTGTCCAATATTCTTTTGAGAACATTAACTCCATATGTAGATGGAATTATTGGGGACCATTAGTGTAGTTTTAGGCGTAATAGATCAACTATTGACCAGATATTTTGTATTCGACAGAATGATAATGGAGAAAAAATGGGAGTATAAGGGTACAGTGCATCGGTTATTCATAGATTTCAAAAAGGCATATGACTCGGTTAAGAGAGAAGTTTTATATGATATTCTTATTGAATTTGGTATTCCCAAAAAACTAATTCGATTAATTAAAATGTGTCTCAGTGAAACGTACAGCACAGTTCGTATAGGTCAATTTCTGTCAGATGCCTTTCCAATTCACTGTGGGCTAAAACAAGGAGATGCACTATCACCTTTACTTTTTAACTTTACTTTAAAATATGCCATTAGGAAAGTTCAGGATAACAGAGAGGGTTTGGAATTGAACGGGTTACATCAGCTGCTTGTCTATGCGGATGACGTGAATATGTTAGGAGAAAATCCACAAACGATTAGGGAAAACACGGGAATTTTACTTGAAGCAAGTAAAGCGATAAGTTTGGAAGTAAATCCCGAAAAGACAAAGTACAGTGTATGATTATATCTCGTGACGAGAATATTGTACGAAATGGAAATATAAAAACTGGAAATTTATCTTTTGCAGAGATGGAGTAGTTCAAATACCTTGGAGCAACAGTAACAAATATAAATGACACTCGGAAGGAAATTAAACACAAAATAAATATGGGAAATGCCTGTTATTATTCGGTTGAGAAGCTTTTATCATCTAGTCTGGTGTCAAAAAATCCGAAACTTAGAATTTAAAAAACAGTTATATTACCGGTTCTTTATGGTTGTGAAACTTGGACTGTCACTTTGAGAGAAGAACATAAGTTAAGGGTATTTGAGATTAAGGAAAATATTTGGGGCTAAGAGGGATGAAGTTGCAGGAGAATGGAGAAAGTTATACAATACAGAACTGCACGCATTTTATTCTTCACCTGACATAATTAGGAACATTAAATCCAGACATTTGAGATGGGCAGGGCGTGTAGCACGTATGGGCGAATCCAGAAATGCATATATAGTGTTAGTTAGGAGGCCGGAGGGGAAAAAGACCTTTAGGGTGGCCGAGACGTAGATGGGAAGATAATATTAAAATGGATTTAAGGGAGGTGGGATATGATAGAGAATGGATTAATCTTGCTCAGGATAGGGACCAATGGCGGGCTTATGTGAGGGCGGCAATGAACCTCCGGATTCCTTAAAAGCCAGTAAGTAAGTAAGTAAGTAAGTAAGTAAGTAAGTAAGTAAGTAAGTAAGTAAGTAAGTAAGTAAGTAAGAATGTCAGTAAGTAAGTAACGTTTCATATTACAATACGAGATTGGAAAGTTGTCAAACGAGTTACCAGGTCAAGTTTGATAACAGTGAACAACAAATTTTTACTTTTTGTCTTGCTCCGAAATGAAAATAGGTGAATATTACTAATATATGTGCCCTAAATCTGAATTTAAAATCTAAATAGTCCCATCACGTACCATTTTCCGGGGAAAGTTGATTGAATTTTTATGAAAAAAACTTTTTTTTTTTTTTTCACTGCTACTGACAAAATTACGACAACAAGGGATTCAAAATGCCTCATAAAACTTGAAAAACGTGTACTAGATACAAAAATGATGGTATATAGTTTAAAACACGAAAGACACAACAACAACAAAAATATTTCATGCGTATAATGAGAAAAATCTTGAAATTTGAACTTAACATTTAAAAGAATTTTCTGGATGACTTCCGTTTATAACTAGATCCGGGAGTGTCTTTTACAAGGAACCAACAATAGTCTGCAAGCATGCTTGATGATAATCTTCCTTTATATCACCTTTCCATTTCAGATAATTCTTGATGAAATCTTCCTCCATGTACGTCGCTTACCGCTTCAAGGTCAAGAGGGAAAAATACAAGTGAGAATATAAAAAGTGTATTTTGGAAGACATATTACACCCCATTTCCTCATATGCACATAACACAGTTTCCTTCTAGTATGATGCATATAATAATTCAAATAATGGACTTAAATTAATAATAAAAAAATGGTTTGACATAAATTATCTTTCCAACAACGAAAATAAAACCATAATTATTCCATTCTCATTATCTGAAAAATGTAACAAACCTCCTACATTTATATTAAGTATTAAATTACATAACTGTAATTGTGGCCTTATGCAGTGTAAATGTCAGATTATTAAGGAGTCCTCTGAAGTTAAGTATTTAGGCATAATTTTCGAAAATAATTTAAAATGTAACCAACACATCAATTATCAACAGTAATCTCACTAGAGGTTTTGATTTATCTAGAGAAAATCAAAACTCGAGTGGGATTTAATTGACTATTACACGATTAGAAGAAAGTAGGCTATATAAAGATTAGAAGTAACAAAGTGTACAATAAAATATTAATTGGCTTAAGAAAATCCAACTGTCTTCAAATGTATTATTGTACCATCTCAACATTACCCTAGATGGCAGTAGTGTTTTATGATGATGTTTTCTTGTTACCGGTATCAGTTGTGCCAACTATGGAATCATCATTGAACTCTGTGGACTGTTACTAGTCAAGAAGGCTTTGTTGATTCAGTTTCATTTTTATTAAAACATTTGCATTCCATTGCAATCATCCGGATCCCAGTAATCAACGTCACTTGACAGATGATTTTCAATAAATCTTAGTATTAAACAATCTCTGTTACGTGACTGTCCATAATATATAGCAGAAGCTATAACAAACATAACCTAAATAATATAAACAAGTGCTACAAAGGTTTTAATTAGGGATGATGAAATAAACAAGAAACGTTTTAATTAACGATGATGAAATAAAAAATAAACATGGATAATTTTAACAGAAACAATTATTGAAAGTACAATTTTCAAATTTGAATTCTTTGGTGGTTCAGTTGATGTTATATTAGACGTGTGCGTAAAAAAAGTGAACTTGTTGGTGTACATGGTGTATCCCTCAAATCATTCAGGATTTCCAAATTGTGCTCTTCATATATGACCAGTGATCTATATTAATTCTTGTTCTTGAATGCCAAAATGCGAGTCATATTTGAAAGTGCTGTGCATCGACTGGAGTGGTTTGTAATTTTCTGTTTTTTGACGGCCAGACCAGTGCAGTTTGAAATGTTGGCAAACAAAGAAACAAATGCTAGGGACGCGACAAAATTAAACAAATGCTAGGGACGCGATAAAATTGTGCGATAAGCGGCCATGATTGGTTGAAAGACGTCGTTTCGTACCGTTTTATTGGTTCAAAGTAGTGTGACGTAGTAAAAGTGTAATAGTCTTTGTAATAAATTACGCAAAATAATAGGCTATATTACTTTGTTTTATTGAGGAATTACTTGTCAATAAGTTTATTACGCACAATATACTTAACTTTACATCAATCGGTAATTATGTAGGAATTACAGGATGGGGTAGCTTATTTAAAACCATTTTTAATCAACTTTATTTATTACAGAAGAAAATAATTGAAATATATCTTCATAAACCTATTGATTTTCATCTCAAAAATTGTTTTAAGACTTTAATGTTCTTAAAATAAGACAAATTTAGTATATTGTATTAATAAAATTCATACATAAAAATCGAAATAACTTTGAACTGTTTTTTCATAGTTATGAAACAAAAAAAATATAAATTCTTTAAGACTGTTTGAACCAAAATGCAACACTGCTACAGTATTTAATCATAGTAGTAATTTAGCCCCAGTAATATATAACAAATTTATATTTAAATATCCTAATTTTGTCAATTCTAATAGTTCTGTTATTAAATTGAAAAAGTTATGTATGTATTTTAGAAATAATGAAAAATTGTAAATTTAAAGTTATATATTGTTATTGCGTAGTAGACATAAGACAAATTGTATTATATATTTCTTAATTTCAATTCAGGAATCCGCCCCTGAGCACGAATTCTACTCTTTCAGGGGGAGCTAAAGTTTTAGGGCCGTATTCATAGACATTTTTAGCGCGGGTTTTCAGTGGATTATCAGCGTTTTTCGTATTCATAAACCAGTGTTAGCGATAGCATATGATTTGAATTCTGTACTAGTAACCAGTGGATAGCCGGGGCTAGCTTAGTACGCTCGTAGCGCGTGCTGCGAAATGTCTATGACTACCACCCTTTCTGTTTATATTATATTTCGCAGGTGCTCGTGTAAAGGGGGTTAAGTCAAATTGCAAGGTATGTAAACTTCTCTCGTTTGGTACTGAACAAAACCCCTTTGTCACAAAATATGGAGCACTGTAACTGCATCAAAGATGGAAGAATTACTTAACACAATTTTAACACAAGGGAAAAGTAATTGTGGATAGTTCAAATCTGTACTTATTCCAGTTTATCCAATTCATACTTAACCCCCTTTACACGAGCACCCGCGATTTTATGTTACAATTATTAGAAAAATAAATTAGTACATTATGCAACGAGTCTATAATGAAGGTAATTAAGAAGTGAGTATGGATATTTATGAAACGAGCGCAAGCGAGTTTCATAATTTTCATACGAGCTTCTTAATTACCATTATAGGCGAGTTTCATACGACTTTTTATGCTCGACCATATTTCTAACCTGATATTATTAATTTTATTGTATCTGACCTGGAGGAATGTCCCGTATGTTGTGAGATGTGCGCAGACGCGAAAGTATTGATTTTTTTCCGAGGAAAAGATGTTCACATTGACCTTGCTAGGCCATAAGAACCTACAGAGATAACATTGAAATTAAATTAGACATTGAAAAACGAGATGACAAATTGAATTTATTTGAATATTATTTACAATTAACGCTAATTATTATAGTAACAGAACATAACCTTCTGCGACAGTATTGGATTTCCAGCCTCCGTGACTTTTCGCTAATTCTCTTTCGATTGCATATCCGAGAATAATCGATACTTGCGGTTTTATAACGGTACAAAGCTGACCTGTCATTGGCTGAACAGTTGTAACCTGAGTCGTCATTGGCCGAAAGACCTGACCTTTAATGAGTAGGTGTACTTTAATGACATGCATTAAAGGTCTGCTACCAGGTGTATAATTACTACATTTCGGCATGGTCGAGCATAAAAATAATTAAACAAATAAATAAATAAATAAATTAATTAATTAATTTTGAAATACTAGGGCAAAACCGACGAAAATTGTATTAAACTTTTTGTTTGAAATATTTCAAAGAATATACCCCTGAAATTAACGACATTACTTATGGTCCATATCATCCTCTGTACACAAATTTTGTCTTAAATTTGACGTTATTATCTATAAATTTCAATATAATTTCTGTTCTCAGTTTTAATCGTTTTTGGTTTACAAAATTCCTGACCTTATTCACAATAACGTTTTCTTTGCGTCTTCAACACATTAAGAAACAAATGAATATGTAAATCAGAGCAGAACAGAAGCAATCAGTTACCAGACTGTCTAACTGGCAATGCAGTACCGACAGCACCGGGTCGCTTCGCCCCTATACGTACAGAACAAAACTCGGCTTCTGCTGTCAGAGCCATAATGAATTAATGGTACTGTATATTTCAAACACAATTTATAACAGCAGTGAATGGAGGGGCGGAAAGTTTAAAAGCTTTTGTTCCGATAATTAACTGAATTGAATATGAATAGTTGTGGCGTTGACACTGACGTACCAAACTGTTTCGACAGATTAGAACCCAACCAGCTAATTCTTCTTGGGCCAAATTAGCATTTGCTTCCTCCTTCTCCTACGACATTCATTTCTATCGTGTTAATCTTCCTATTCGTATTTCCATTCTTCATTTATTCGACTTTATTACTTGAAATTCACACCTTTTTCCTGTTTAAAAACATTAATTCTTTTTTGACTTTATATCTAAACTAGTGGGTTGTGCAGGAAATGCTGCAAACTAAGTTCATTAGACGTTAAAATAAAAAATTTTCAGATTTATTTTCAATGAAGAATACCAAACATTTTGAAAATTGTTTCCGTAATAATGAAACATACTACCTCTGAATGTTGCTTTTATGCCAAATACTTTCTCTTGAACCTATCCATTTTCAGGTTTTGAGTTTCAACGCGAAAACGCAAGTAACAATGTCAGGACGATCGGTGGGGTTTTCATGTGGGAGTAAAGCAATAGCTATTTCAGGTCATTGTGGATTCTAGGTGAAACTTAAAAAAAATGTTACGTTTGCTACGCTTTCGAACAATAACATAGCATCTTGGTATAGCTGCTGCATGTAGAGCTTGAAATGTAGAGGTTAAAATAATTTTATCCTGCTAAGAGATCTTCCTGAAATGATCGGAAGACTACATAATTTTGTAGGCTTCTTATTTTATCAGTAAGTAATACCATTTGGTCTTTTCTTCAGGAACTGTAATTTTTGTGCTCTCTCGAGCCAATACTAAGAGAATGACGCATATAAATATCTACACCACACCGGCATTAAATATATAAAAAGACCCAACCTCACTCGATTAATAACTATAAAAATATTTCATTTTTAATAACAATAATATTATCTTACGAAGTTTTGTAGTTATATACTATATAGCCGCCACTCAGTAAATTATAGAAATGAAGAGCTAACTTAAGATATTCTCTACAGCTACTTATATACTACCAAAAGATTCACTTTCATATCATCAATATAGCATTAATATGTATAATATTAATGAAAAGTAGTCACATCATGACATCTATAATAATATTTCCTTTCTAATGGTAATAATGTTATCGAACTATCTCAAAGTTCGTATATTTTAATATCCAATACACCACAGCTGTACTCAGAAAATTACACACCGCAGAATCAGACCTGGAAATTATTTTCAGTAAGTCTTGAAGTTTTTATTAACCAATTGAATTTGAGCTCTAAATATGTCAGCAATTCTCCAGGTCATGGCCTTCGTGTAATATCCTATTGTTTATTGTAGTGTGTGTTTTGTTTTATACTGAAATCCTAGTTCTAAAAACTGACGAAAGGTGGATTTTGGAAAATAGGAAAATTATGTAGTAAAGCTAATGCTTCACTGAAAGTTACTATTTTTCTGAAAAACTTCGGGTTCCAAGCTTCAAGATGAGGGGTCATTTATTAAAATCCGTTCAGCCGTTTTCCCGTAATTTTCATTACCAGTTCAAATTATATATAGATATAGATGTTAGAATAAAACCATTAGAGAATATTTCCACAGGAATTTCAAACACCATATAGCGTCACTTAGGACTAATATGATACAATAAAAAAGTCGGGGTAATTTGATACAGACTTTAAAATGTATCAAAGCCTCAGTTTGAAAATGTTTAAAATTTCGATTATAGAACTACATTTTATGGTCTTTAAGGAGAAATATTGAACAATGTTAAAAAAATCATTATCAGCTTCATAAATGTATAAAAAAAGTAGTTCTGTTTCTTGAAAAAAACTTTCATATGATACTCGCTTACTTTTGTTATTGCTCTTGAATGAATAAAGCTACAATTATTTTTTAATTTTCCTTTTACTCAGAATAGTTTCAGCTTCATTTTTCTCTAAAGAAAAGCTGTGAATGTTGATCAGTCTAGCAGTAATTGGTATGTTAATGAGAAGGGCTATTGTGATACATATTTTGGGGTTATTATGATACGCTAGAAGGGCTTACTTACTTACGGCTTTTAAGGAACCCGGAGATTCATTGCCGCCCTCACATAAGCCCGCCATAGGTCCCTATCCTAAGCAAGATTAATCCAGTCCCTAGCAACATATCCCACCTCCTTAAAATCCATTTCAATATTATCCTCCCATCTACGTACACGTCTCGGATTCCCCATGCTTCACTTTATGAAAACTCTGTATTCTTCAGTAGCCAGTTTCTTCTCAACCAGTGACCCAACCAATTCCCTTTCCTCTTTCTAATGAGTTTCAGCATCATTCTTTTTTCACCCACTCTTTGCAACACAGTTTCGTTTCTTATTCTGTCTGTCCACTTCACACGCTCCATTTTTCTTCATATCCACATTTCAAATGCTTTTATTCGCTTCTCTTCACTTCGTCGTAATGTCCATGTTTCTGTTCCATACAATCCTATACTCCACACAAAACACTTCACTAGTCTCTTCCTTAGCTCTTTCTCCAGAGGTTCGCAGAAGATGCTCCTTTTTCTATTAACCCTGCGTTGGTGACGTGGGGTTTGACACACCCCACCTTGCTTTGTTTTTTGTTTGCTACTAGATCACTCTGGTTTGTTATGTGTGGATTGTCTAGCTGCTTGCAATTCTTCCTTCAATATGTTCCATGTCATATTCAGTAAAAAAAAATCGTTGGCCAGGAGAGAAGACCAGAAATGTCGAAAAGACAACCTGGTGGGCGTTGGATAAAAAAATATTCAGTAAAAAGGTATCTCAAACCCCACGTCACTACTGATGTAGTTTTTTTCAGGTCACCAGCGCAGGGTTAAAAGCTTCCTTTGCCGTTCTCCTTTTGACTTACTGGCAGCAGCTCATGTTACTGCTTACAGTACACTCCAAGTATTTGAAGCTGTCCACTTGCTCTTCTGCCTCATTTAGAATTCTAAAGCTTACCTTCTTTACTTTTTCTCCTATGACCATGGTTTTCGTCTTGTTGGTATTTATCTTCATTCCATACTGCTCAAAGCTGTCATTTAGCTCCAGTATCACATCCCTTAGTATCATCGCCTCTTCTGCTAACAACGCCATATCATCAGCAAATCTCACAGACTTTATTCTTCTTCCTCCTATTATCACTCCTCCCATGTTCTGAAGACAATTCTTCATTAAATCTTCCAAGTAGATGTTGAACAGGGTAGGTGATAAAGAGCATCCTTGTCGTACTCCTCTCCCTATTTCACTTCCTGCTGACATTTCTTCTCATATCCTGACTTTGACTCGTTGTTTCATATAAAGGTTATTAAACAGTCTCGTCTCTTTCCAATCCACACCAATTTTCTTCATGATCCCCATCAGTTTATTCGAATCCAGTCTGTCAAACGCCTTTTCTAAGTCCACAAATACTACATACACTTTTTTATTCTTCTCTAGATATCTTTCGCTAATTGTTCGTAGCAGTCCAACTGCAACTCTCTTACCTTTTCCCTTCCTGAAGCCAATCTGCTCTTCTTCCAATTCTTCTTCCATTTGGAATTTAAACGTCGATTCAGTATTCACAGAAGAATCTTCGCCAAGTGCGATATCAGGCTGATTGTTCTGAACTCCCTACATTTCTTGATATTATTTTTCTTCGGTATTGGAATCAACACTGTCTCAGTGAAATCTTCAGGCCATTCGCTTTTCTCATATATTTCATTGCATAACGATAGAATTTCCTTCTTATCTTCACTCAAACATTTCAGTAATTCAATGGGGATTCCATCAACTCCTGTTGTTTTCCCATTCATTTCTCTAAACGCTGGTTCAACTTCTTCCCTTACGGGGAGAGGATGGTATTTTTTGGTGAAAAATGAGTAAATTCTTTAATTCTTTAAAATACTCTTTGATATGTGTGGAATGCATAGCACGACATTTTGTGGGTATTTGTACCCTTATCGGATGTTGAGTCGCCATTTTTAAACTTCCTGCGTTATGGATTTTTAACCCTCAACTGGTACCGCTTTATAAGTGTACATTAAGATATCTAGCAAACGGGTCTATATTGACCCATAGATACCAGTTGAGGGTTAAATCACTCGCCCACTTTTATTGTTGTTTCCGGTAAATTAAATTTTCAAAAAAAAAAAATTCTTTAAAATACCCTTTGATATGTGTGGAATGCTTTGCATAACATTTTATGGGTATTTGTGCCCTTATCGGATGTTGAGACGTCATTTTTAAACTTCCTGCGCTATGGATTTTTAAATCACACGCCCACTTTTATCGGTTTTAGTAGTCTAACTTCATTTTTTTGCTACACTGCCATACAAAAATGGATATAATTTCTGAACTATTAAAGATACATGCATGAAATTCAGAACACACATTCTTTAGACTATTAGGAAACTTTTCTCTGTAACAGAGTTTAGTTAATTGATTTCATTTAAAAAATACGTCCGTTTGTTTACAAGAAAGGAAATCAGAAAATTGTTGAATGATTTCGAGGGAAAAATTGTTCCAGGGCCGGGTATCGAACCCGGGACCTTTGGTTAAACGTACCAACGCTCTCCCACTGAGCTACCCGGGAACTCTACCCGACACCGATCCAATTTTTCCCTCTATATCCACAGACCTCAAAGTGGGCTGACAACCGTCAAGCAACCAACATTTGAGTGCAGAAAATTGTTATTAAATTTTAATTGTTTATTTTACAAACGTAGGGACTAACATAAAAAATTCTGTTATAGACAGTTTGTAGAGCATGCTTTTGCAAATATATTTCAAGAAACTGTTTGAATCTATCTTTAAAAACGGTTTAGATATATCGGTTTTAGTACAATCCTGCATTGGGCATATATATATTTTTTTTTAAATTTGGGCCCCCAAATAATTTTTTTTTTCAAAATATTTTTATTTGGTTGAGTTGCCACAGCTATGAGCTCTCTACATACGAAAAATTAATATTTTACATCAAATAGGAAGAAAGGTTTTATTTTATTTTAATGGGTTATTTTACGACGCTGTATCAACATCTAGGTTATTTAGCGTCTGAATGATATGAAGGTGATAATGCCGGTGAAATGAGTCCGGGGTCCAGCACCGAAAGTTGCCCAGCATTTGCTCGTACTGGGTTGAGGGAAAACCCCGGAAAAAACCTCAACCAGGTAACTTGTCCCGACCGGGATTCGAACCCGGGCCACCTGGTTTCGCGGCCAGACGCGCTGACTGTTACTCCACAGGTGTAGACAAAAAAAAGTTAAAAAAAATACCATCCTCTCCCCTTAAAATGTTATGTATGCAAAAATTAGGACTACATCCAGGGGCGGCCCGTCCTTATGTGCTACAGTGCTACAGCACAATGATAAATTTTGCTCAAATAATGTATTTGCAATACCACCATAGTATCTGATCTGCCATTTGACAATTTCCCGTGGTTATGTTCATGACGCGTTATAGAGTGTTTAGTTCTTCGCTCTTAGCTCTTTGGTGCCTCAGGGGGTACAATGTGCTACTCAAAACTTACATGAGAATGTAGACAATTAATGCGCATGTGCGAAGCTGAAATCACTACCCTGACTGGCTATTTTTACGCGGGGAAGTGCTGTAGTCAGCTTCAGCACAACATAGCTTGGAGATTGCAAAAGTAAAGAGTAACGAAATAATGCTTGTTTGTGGAAGAACTCGAAACTATTTACAATGTATTTGGTAATTCAAGTGTCCGACTGCTGCTGCCGTCTACCTGGTTTTTGAGGTTCCTCCTGAACCAGTCAGCAAGCGACGGAGAATGGAATCCCAGAAAACTGAAGCCAAGGAAGTATGTGACCGTATAATTCAGAAAACTACTCACCATTTCCAGTCTTTAAGCTATCTAGACGCAACAAAATTGTTAAACAGCAAATTTTCTGGCAATTTTTCGCATAGCCTAATTTTCCTGAACGCGAACTTGAAGTTGCTGTCAACAGCTATACTGTACTGAACAAAAGAGTGTTAAAGACACAACTTTGAGTTCTATACGGAACACCTGCCTTCCGGAATATAGATGGAGCTGTTCAATTGTTACAATACATAGCCTCCAACAATTCACAGGATCCATTCTGCGAAGTAACGAAGTTGTTAAATATTTTGGTTACAACACCAATGACCACTGCTGAGCCAGAAAGATGTTTTTCTTGCTTATAACGCATAAAAACGTTTTTAAGGAACACTATGTCCCAGGATCGCCTCACTGCTCTTGCAACACTGTCAATAGAAAAGAATATGATGTCCAAGATGAAGGGTTTAACACCAGGGTAATTGACAGGTTCTGCAGTAGGAAGGAACGTCGTATGGATTTCATATTTCGTCACTAGGCGAGTCTCAAATTAAGATAAATGCATATAAGTGTATATAGTAGGCAGATATACTGGGTGTTCAGTTCAAAGTGTGTCATGGCTCGCTGTATGTCGTCATGTGGCTAGCCGATGAGCCTAAAGAATTCAATATTCCTACATCTCCGCAAAGGCGTATAACCTATATGCAAGAGAAGTTGCCTACCAAGTACGGCGTTCATTCTGAAGAGTACTTCCCGATACGTACGGTAACGCCTGCAGTGGCAGGAATGTGAACTGTTTGAAAACACGTACTGAGGTGAGTTTTTTTTCTTATTGTCGGGATATGGGGAGAGGGTTAAGACAATTACTTACGTACAGATTTGTTGACATTAACTTTGACGGTCAACATGGACACGGAGCATTTGATTTGTATTGTAGAATGTTGCCGTATGCAACCGATGATAACAAATACCCTGGGTACGACTTGCCCGCGCAAAACACAGTTCGAAAGAGGTTATGGTAGCACACAGACCGTACAGACCGCCATCTGTTGCTACGACGTTCAAGTTATACCGTACACGTTCTTAAGTTCAGATTGAACGCCTTGATTAATAGGCAACTTCTCTGACATAAAAGCTGAAACTCGCTTCAAATCGCTGACTCACCAACAGTGACGTCATGACACACTTTGAAATGAACACCCAGTAGAGATTGTAGCACACTCATTATTTTGACCACCAGCCGCTACTGACTACATCAACATAAGGCTGGGGCTTTTTGTGCATAAGCAGTTCAAATATGAGTAAATTATGTTTCATATACACGAGTACTCTTAATTGTAGTGTAAAGTTATGCGTCAGCGGAGGTCGATGTCCGGACTACGGAATATCAAACGAGCACTCTACTGCTTCGAGGACCGTTTTATATATTAACATCTTAAGCACGCGTCACATTATGAAAACTCTGAAATTTTAATAGTCATTACGGAAACCCGTAGAGAACTCCGGCACGTTCTCCGAGCTCTATAAAGTGAGAGAGAGAGAGAGAGAGAGAGATGTCGCCAAGGCCAAGCCACTGTGGATACATTTCAAGCGGTTAATTATTCACAGGTAGCCCCACCTCGCGACCACGCCCTCTCTGAGAGAGAGAGAGAGAGAGAGAGAGAGAGAGAGAGAGAGAGAGAGAGAGAGAGAGAGAGAGAGAGGTGAGCGGATCAATACGGCGCGGCGGATCAAACAGAGACTCTCTGGATGTGAGACTTACACGGGTTCATTTGCCCTCAAAACCTGCAATTCACAACTGTTTAACTACGCAAGATGAAAGCAGTGAAGGCACTCACTCACTCACTCACTCACTCACTCAGGATGCGAGCAGCAAAAACTGAGGGATGGAGAAGATGAACCGGGAACCGCGTCGAGCATGTGACGGCACTGATCCCTGCAGGGGGGGGGGGGCGCTAACAAGGATTTATCACCTCTTCAGCTTGTAACGAGAGTGAAAGGGGGGAGGGGAAGGAATGAAAATAAAATATAATTTTAGGGGTGGTGGGGTAAATATCATTTAGCACTCAGCAGTATCAAATGTTAACAAGATTTTCAGAGATGAATTTATGATTCATGTTATATCGATTAAAAGCTGTGGTTTGCAAACTGTGAGACGTGACCCTATGCAGTTGGCTCTGCGTGTAACTGGACGTTGTGTATAGGTTGATTGGCTGTGTGCGATCATTGTTATAAAAAGGACAAAGTTGGAAACTTATTAAGTATTTACTTCACGCCCATTTTTAGTGGATATTGGAGCTAACGTGGAATACATGAGGAAGATAAAAATAGAACAACTTGAAGGTGATTTATCACATATTCGTTTAGTCCCTTTAAAATTTAAGAGGAAATGCTGGATAGGGAACCAATGAACTGACCTAGTAGGTGAGAAACCTTCAGCTGATTGAAATGGTCTTAAGAGGATATGACTAATGAAACGCAGCAGCTTCACTGAGAGGAGAGGAGAGGAGAGGAGAGGAGAGGAGAGGAGAGGAGAGGAGATTAGAGGAGAGGAGAGGAGAGGAGACGAGATAAATGAGGAGAGGAAGAAGAGGAGAGGAGATAAATGAGGAGAGGAAGAAGAGGAGAGGAGATAAATGAGGAGAGGAAGGAGAGGAGAGGAGAGGAGATAAATGAGGAGAGGAGATAAATGAGGAGAGGAGATGAGATAAATAAGGAGAGGAAGGAGAGGAGAGGAGATAAATAAGGAGAGGAGAGGAGATAAATGAGGAGAGGAAGGAGAGGAGAGGAGAGGAGATAAATGAGGAGAGGAGATGAGATAAATAAGGAGAGGAGAGGAGATAAATGAGGAGAGGAAGGAGAGGAGAGGTGATAAATGAGGAGAGGAAGGAGAGGAGAGGTGATAAATGAGGAGAGGAAGGAGAGAAGAGGAGAGGAGAGAAGAGGAGATAAATGAGGAGAGGAAGGAGAGGAGAGGAGAGGAGATAAATGAGGAGAGGAGAGGAGAGGAGATAAATGAGAGGAAGGAGAGGAGAGGAGATGAGATAAATGAGGAGTGGAGATGAGATAAATAAGGAGAGGAGAGGAGATAAATGAGAGGAAGGAGAGGAGAGGATATGAGATAAATAAGGAGAGGAAGGAGAGAAGAGGAGATGAGATAAATAAGGAGAGGAGAGGAGATAAATGAGGAGAGGAAGGAGAAGAGAGGAGATAAATGAGGAGAGGAGATGAGATAAATAAGGAGAGGAGAGGAGATAAATGAGGAGAGGAAGGAGAGGAGAGGAGATAAATGAGGAGAGGAAGGAGAAGAGAGGAGATGAGATAAATAAGGAGAGGAGAGGAGATAAATGAGGAGAGGAAGGAGAAGAGAGGAGATAAATGAGGAGAGGAGATGAGATAAATAAGGAGAGGAGAGGAGATAAATGAGGAGAGGAAGGAGAGGAGAGGAGATAAATGAGGAGAGGAAGGAGAAGAGAGGAGATAAATGAGGAGAGGAGATGAGATAAATAAGGAGAGGAGAGGAGATGAATGAGAGGAAGGAGAGGAGAGGTCATAAATGAGGAGAGGAAGGAGAGGAGAGGAGAGGAGAGGAGATAAATGAGGAGAGGAGATAAATGAGAGGAAGGAGAGGAGAGGAGATGAGATAAATAAGGAGAGGAAGGAGAGAAGAGGAGATGAGATAAATAAGGGGAGGAGAGGAGATAAATGAGGAGAGGAAGGAGAAGAGAGGAGATAAATGAGGAGAGGAGATGAGATAAATAAGGAGAGGAGAGGAGATAAATGAGGATAGGAAATAGAGGAGAGGAGATAAATGAGGAGAGGAAGGAGAGGAGATGAGATAAATAAGGAGAGGAGAGGAGATAAATGAGGAGAAGAAGGAGAGGAGAGGAGATAAATGAGGAGAGGAAGGAGACGAGAAGAGAGGAGAGGAGAGAAGGGGAGTGGAGATAAATGAGGAGAGGAAGGAGACGAGAAGAGAGGAGAGGAGGGGAGAGGAGATAAATGAGGAGAGGCGAGAAGGAGACGAGAAGAGAGGATAAAAGAGAGGATAAGAGAGGAGAGGGAAGAACATGAGAGGTGAGTTAAGACAGAGGAGAGGAGAGGAGAGAGAAATGGTGAGGAAAGGAGAGAGGGGAGAGGGAATGAGACAAGAAAGGAGAGCCGAGGCAGAAAAGAGAAGGAGACAAGAGGAGACAAGAGGGGAGAAACATTTGGAAGAGAGGAGAGAGAGGAAAGGGAAGGAGACAAGAGGAAATAAATGGGGAGAGGATAGAGAGGAAGAAAGGAAAAGAGAGAATAGGGAAGAAACAAGCGGAGAAGAGAAGAGAAGAGAAGAGAAGAGAAGAGAAGAGAAGAGAAGAGAAGAGAAGAGAAGAGAAGAGAAGAGAAGAGAAGAGAATTAATGGCAGGCAAGAAAAGGGCTGACGAGACGAGAGGAAAGTGGAAAGTTAAAGACATTGAAAAAATTGGACGGAGTTACGCAATAACAGACCAAGCGCCAAAAACCTGTTTCGAGATATTGGCTATTGAAATAAATCTGTTTTTTATAAAACATTTTATGCAAGAAGTATTATAACATTCATACTATTACAAAAAACAGCACAAATATGTAATACCAAAAAAGGCTAACCGATTTTTAATAAGAGACCAGCAGTTGAATTAATATTTCAATGCAAAATAAATGAGTTAAATTAGTATGTCATAAACACTTTTTTTTTTCAAATTGTCGGTTGGTCTATTATTGCGTAACTCCGTCCAATTATAAGGGGAACGAGACGATAACCATAGGCAGAATAGAAGAAGAGAATTTGGAACGAGCAAAGGTAGGAGAGGTGAGAAGGAGAAAGGGACTGAAGAAAATCAAAAAAGAAAAGTCGGAGGAGATAAAAAGAAAAGAGGGGGGGAAAGGAGAAAAAGAAGGGTAAGATTGAGTGATGGGAGGTGTGACGAAGGAATGGAAGAGGATAACAGATATACCAAAGTGGAATAAAGAGAAAAAAAGAGAAGAAGATAAATAGAAAGGAAATACGTGTGTATACCGACTTGCAACATTTTAATATTAAGGGGAGGCAGAGGTGAAATTTTCGAACAAACTGAAGAAGAAATGAAAATTTGGTTTTTTCCATTTTTATTACCTTTACTTTGATATTCCGATGTTAGTTTTTGATTTTGTGCCCTTAAAAGTATGAAATTAAAACCAAGATAACTGTATTACTATATTATTCCCATAATAAACTAATACTTATCATTATTTATATACCTTCTCTGAAATATAAATAAAAAGAAATATTGAAAATTTCTTACAATATGGTGCATGGAGCACTTTATATCAAACGATATAAAGTTTTATAAAATTATTAATATTTACAGAACTATTGTACTTAGCATGGGTAGACATAACGGCTCGGTTAGAAAAGCCAACGTACTATGGTAGGAACGATCATGATTTTAAAATCAAATGTAGGAAACAGAAAACGGATGTAGGTAAATTCTCATTTTTAAATAGAACTATAAATGATTGGAATGACCTACCTGCAGCGGTCTTTGAGGGCTGTCCTTCCTTAAGGAGATTCAAGAATAATTTAAAGAGTTGTGTATAAAGTGCAAATTAAAATTAAGGTGACATTCAACATTTAATTTTTTAAGGTGGCATGTATTTATCTAGCCTGACGAGTTTACTTCCTTGGTTTGAATTGTAAATTATTTAAAAATAGCGTGTAAGAGGGCCTTAGACTAGAAATGTTTAGTTTAAATGTAGTTCTGTTTATAAGTATGCATAAGAATGCAATTATTTGACTTATTTGAACTGTTGTATCAGTGAAGCGAGGTGAGTCAGTGAAGTTATGGTTTTACAGTGCAGTGAATAGTTCCGATCAGTGATAATTTATAGCGTCAATGAAATGTGTTCTACTGGGTGTTCATTTCAAAGTGTGTCATGACGTCACTGTTGTTGAGTCAGCGATTTGAAGCGAGTTTCATCTTTTATGTCAGACAAGTTGCCTATTAATCAAGGCGTTCAATTTGAACTTGAGAACGTGTACGGTATAATTTGAACGTCGTAGCAACAGATGGCTCTCTGTACGGTCTGTGTGCTACCATAACCTTTTTCGAACTGTGTTTTGCGCAGGAAAGTCGTACGCAGGGTATTTGGTATCATTGGTTGCGTACGGCAACATGCCACAACACAAATCAAATACTCCGTATCCATGTTGAACGTCCAAGTTAATGTCAACAAATACGTAAGTAATCGTCTTAACCCTCTTCCCATATCCCGACAGTAAGAAAAAAACTCACCTCAGTACGTGTTTCCAAAGAGTTCACATTCTTGCCACTACAGGCGTTACCGTACATATCGGTAAGTACTCTTCAGAATGAACGCCGTACTTGCTAGGCAACTTCTCTGGCACATAGGTAATACGCCTCTGCGGAAGTGTAGGAAGATTGAATTCTCTAGGCTCATCGGCTAGCCACATGACGACATACAGCGAGCCATGACACACTTTGAACTGAACACCCAGTATAGTGTCAGTGAAATGTGTTATAGTGTGTCAGTGAAATGTGTCCTAAAGTGTCAGTGAAATGCGTCATAGTGCCACTACAGTGAGTGAGATGAGAATAAAGTGAAAGACTATTGAAACTTATGTAGGGCCTAATACATAATCATGTAGGTTGTAATGTAAAATTAGGTATTTTATTTAGGTTTTATTATTATTGTGTTAAATTATATTGTGTATTCTTATTGTATTGTGTATAAAATTGTATTGTGTATAAAATTGTATTGTGTATTATGTAATTGTATTGTTTATTGTAAATTTATTGTGTATTGCTTATCATTTTTTTTTTTTGTATATTGTTTATATTGTGTATACCACTGCCACCGGGTGCTTGCCCACTTCCAGTGTAAATAAATACATACATACATAAAGTTGAAACTTGTTATGTCCATTACTAATAACATACTTAGTATCCATGATCAATTTCAAAGAAATCGGATAAATTTTGTGGATTTTGAAATATTCACCTCTGCCTCCTCTTAAGTTTCATGAAATAATGTCGTGATCTACTTCAGAAGCAAAAATATCACACATTACTTTCAATGGATGTACAGTGCAGAATCCGGAACCTTGCAGCACGATCCGCTGCTCTGAGAAGAGAGAGCTGATGCAGTCTAATTCTGACCTGGAGAGAACAGAATGTCTGCAAGCTTCATGAATATTTGGCAATTACCTGAAACACGGCCTGGACGCAAACACATACAGATGCCTTGACCGAATGAGACCTTTATGGACTACAGTAAGTGTATTAGAGCAAAACGCTTTGCCGCGCAGTTCCAGACCTGCGTGGGTTTACAAGCCCTAATCAGTCTAATGAAGTTTAGTGACAATTAATTACCAGAGCCAAGACGCTCGACTCGTGCCATATATACCTTACCTGTGACGACTCCCCATTTACCGAATTACCAATCATTTAGTGCTATTCCTAGTCCCCTCGCCTTTTTTCTCTCCCTCTCTCTCTCTCCCACTCTCGCTGGCAAAATAACTTATTCTAATTAAGTTTATGGAAACAATAACTTACGACGCCTAAATTCCTCTTTGTAAATTGAGCAGGTGTGTGCGTGCGCCCCATTTTCATGGCGGAGCGGCAGGGCGACAAACCGGGTCATTTGTACAGCGGGGCGAAATTAAATTCTACTGAGCCTCTACATCATGCCCATACAGATCCCAGTTCGAGTCCCTGTATCAAACAGGGGTGTCCCACTTGCGGCCAGTTGAGTTACAATGTTTTTTTCACGCGACTCACTTCATACATATCATCTTCTTTGTCGCTACAATATTTTGTTTAACTTATCGTAACTAACAGCGACTGAATCTTAACATTACAATGACGCAACGTTGCTTTAGCGCGAATGGCACTTGTTGTCTGGGCGGCTAGAAAGCAGCGACATCCATGAACTTAGTGGCATGAAAAGGAGTATAGAAATTATATATTGCTATTGAACGCCTGGCGCTGTAGTCAATATGCAAAGCTCTTTCGTCTCGCAGTGTGTCTCAGGTTCGGTTTAAAGAATATTCGAGTTGTTCCCCACTCCTCGTGGCTGGACGGCAAAGACAGATCACACTGAGCCATGCAGGAGTTCCAAGAGCCCTGGCAAGAACGCGATTATAATTGTGTAGGCCTACTTTTTAATTGACTATTTTGTTTATATGACCTCATTCCATTTTCGGCCAATGAAGTGTAGTGAAAGTTTGAATTCCAAACAATCATAGTCATACATCGCGGTAAATTCTGCAGCACGATTTATTACTATCAATTTATCGCATGGTCGTTCTTTTGCTTAGTCAGTGTCGCCAACTGTTTCCACGTAAATCGATGAGAATGAATCCATTGTAATAAATAAAGTGCGAAATCCTACTTCTACATCTACATCTTCATCTTCTAATTCCATGTCCATTGTATCTAAAGAAAATGAACTCATTTATTCAGTTACTTACTCACTTGCTTTGTGAGCCACCAGAACACCGAGTGGCTGACCGTGTAAGTAACCGTGTGGCTCACAGAACAAGTGAGTCAGTAACCGGATCACTGAATGACTGACCGTGTAAGTAACTATGTGATACTCATCAGACCAAGTGAGTCAGTAACCGGATCACTGAGTGGCTGATCGTGTAAGTAACTATGTAATACTCATCAGACCAAGTGAGTCAGTAACCGGATCACTGAGTGGCTGATCGTGTAAGTAACTATGTGATACTCATCAGACTAAGTGAGTCAGTAACCGGATCACTGAATGACTGACCGTGTAAGTAACTAAGTGATTCTCATCAGACCAAGTGAGTCAGTAACCCGATCACTGAGTGGCTGATCTTGTAAGTAACTATGTGATACTCATCAGACTAAGTGAGTCAGTAACCGGATCACTGAATGACTGACCGTGTAAGTAACTAAGTGATTCTCATCAGACCAAGTGAGTCAGTAACCGGATCACTGAGTGGCTGATCGTGTAAGTAACTATGTGATACTCATCAGACTAAGTGAGTCAGTAACCGGATCACTGAATGACTGACCGTGTAAGTAACTAAGTGATTCTCATCAGACTAAGTGAGTCAGTAACCGGATCACTGAGTGGCTGATCTTGTAAGTAACTATGTGATACTCATCAGACTAAGTGAGTCAGTAACCGGATCACTGAATGACTGACCGTGTAAGTAACTAAGTGATTCTCATCAGACCAAGTGAGTCAGTAACCGGATCACTGAGTGGCTGATCTTGTAAGTAACTATTTGGGTCACGGAACAGGTAAGTCAATAACCGGATCACGAGTGGCTGATCGTGTAAGTAACTATGTGATTCTCATCAGACCAAGTGAGTCAGTAACCGGATCATTGAGTGGCCGATCTTGTAAATAATTATTTGGGTCACGGAACAGGTAAGTCAATAACCGGATCACGAGTGGCTGATCGTGTAAGTAACTGTGTGACTCATAGAACAAGTGAGTCAGTAACCGGATCACTGAGTGGCTGATCGTGTAAGTAACTATTTGGGTCACGGAACAGGTAAGTTAATAACGGATCACTAGTGGGTGATCGTGTAAGTAACTGTGTGGTTCATAGAACAAGTGAGTCAGTAACCGGATCACTGAATGACTGACCATGTCAGTAACTATGTGATTCTCATCAGACCAAGTGAGTCAGTAACCGGATCACTGAGTGGCTGATCGTGTAAGTAACTATTTGGGTCACAGAACAGGTAAGTCAATAACGGATCACGAGTGGCTGATCGTGTAAGTAACTATGTGACTCACAGACCAAGTGAATCAGTAACCGGATCACTGAGTGGCTGATCGTGTAAGTAACTATTTGGGTCACGGAACAGGTAAGTCAATAACCGGATCACGAGTGGCTGATCGTGTAAGTAACTGTGTGGCACGTAGAACAAGTGAGTCAGTAACCGGATCACTGAGTGGCTGATCTTGTAAGTAACTATTTGGGTCACGGAACAGGTAAGTCAATAACCGGATCACGAGTGGATTATCGTGTAAGTAACTGTGTGGCTCATAGAACAAGTGAGTCAGTAACCGGATCACTGAATGACTGACCGTGTAAATAACTATGTGATTCTCATCAGACCAAGTGAGTCAGTAACCGGATCACTGAGTCGCTGATCGTGTAAGTAACTATTTGGGTCACGGAACAGGTAAGTCAATAACGGATCACGAGTGGCTGATCGTGTAAGTAACTGTGTGGCTCATAGAACAAGTGAGTCAGTAACCGGATCACTGAATGATTGACCGTGTCAGTAACTATGTGATTCTCATCAGATCAGTGAGTCAGTAACCGGATCACTGAGTGGCTGATCGTGTAAGTAACTATGTGACTCACAGACCAAGTGAATCAGTAACCGGATCACTGAATGACTGACCGTGTAAGTAACTATGTGATTCTCAGACCAAGTGAGTCAGGAACCGGATCACTGAATGACTGACCGTGTAAGTAACTATGTGATTCTCAGACCAAGTGAGTCAGTAACCGGATCACTGAATGACTGACCGTGTAAGTAACTATGTGATTCTCAGACCAAGTGAGTCAGTAACCGGATCACGAATGGCTGATCGTGCAAGTAACTGTGTGGCTTAGAACAAATGAGTCACTATCTGAATGACTGTTTCGTTATGTAAGCGACAGGGTAGCTGACAGAACAAGTGAGTCACTATCTGAATGGTGATCTGATAGTGTAGGTAACTGTGTGGCTTATAGAATAACTAAGTCATTAACTGATTGTTGACCGTGTAAATAATAAAACTGTATAGCTCACAGACCTAACAAGTCAGAAGCTGAGTTACTGAGTGGCTTAACTTGTAAGTGATATAACGCACAGACTCAGTGGGTCACTAACTGAATGACCCAGCAACTGAGTGTGTGGCTCACAGACCGAGTGAGTCACTAACTGAATGATTGGGTGGTTGACTGAAGAAGACATTTTAATAAAGTCTCATACATAAGAACGAATTATAGTGAACTCACAGTTGTTGTCGCACAATCATTTAAACGTCCTCGCATTAGTTTCAACAACAACTGGAGAAAGATTACTCTTTGCACAGCCCTGTACAACTCAAATCAATGGTTTGTGATCCTCACACCACAGCTTCCGGTGCGGGATGAAATGAATCGAGATGAACTAAATTAAATCTATTGAAAATGCAGGCTTCAAATTTATGAACCGCATGCCGAAATGTCTTATTACCAAACCAGTATAATTACAGAAAACTTGTTTTCAAACTAATTGATTCAATTCATTAGGATTTTATTTTTGTTCCTTTACGTTCCGGATCTGCTGTTCTATTCGCAATCAATGTCACAAATTGAAACTCGCGGCGGATGATATTGATTTGCGACGAAGTTGGCGAACTGTCTGCTCTTCAGCCGAATGATAATTTCTATTATGATTAATAGGTCCTACTACTTTTATATGAGAGCTGACTTTTTATCAAAAAGAACGAACAAAAGAGAGATTATGCAAGGATTTTAAGCTCTTTTTCGAGAGGTTTATAACATGATTAAAAATAGAATACACTTACTGAGATCACGTCTTTATGCTTCATTTATAATTCATAAAGGATAGCGGAACGTAGATTGATAAAAACATACTGTCTGCTCGAGTTGAAAGACTTTGCACAGATATTTTCATCCCTATCTTCCTGAAGCGCTAGTGGTTACAGTGCCGCCGATGCGAGGTTCTGAGGTTAAAATCCGGATCAGAAAGATATATTTTTAATGACAGTAACATGGATTCCTTCAACAAAAAAGTAAATCTGACCGTTCTCCATTGCAGATTTACATAGGTAATAGTAATGTGCGTTACAAGAGCGGTATGTCGAAGTTTTCATGTTCGAGGAAAAGTTAGAAAAAGCAAACGTAGTTCAGCTTTTTTAATTTCCGAGAATTGAAAGAAAACATACCCCTCGTATATCGTACATTATTTTGTGCGAAGATCGTTTATTATATACCTGAAAGAGGAATTTCTAATTAGTTGCAATGCAATCTCCATCTTGGTTTCTGTTCAATGACGGCAAATTTGCAAAACAAAAATATATATCTTCAACATTGTTGCTGTAAAATGTTTTCTGTGTTTACTATACTCCAGCAGGTCGTGATATACGTCTATTTTTCTTTTCCCCCCAGTCTATGATGACTCTAGAATCTTGTTGATTTTTTCACGGCTTCCTTAATGTTACTTGCATCACGAATGCAGTAACTTTAGTGGAGTTGTAGAGTTTACTTAATTTTTGCAAATATTTAAAAACAATAATTAACAGTGCAATTCAGGTGAAATTACAGTGGTAAGTTTGCAATTTATAATTATTACTATATTGAACGTCTCTAAAAATAATATGTTAAAAGCCTAAAGCAGCAAAATCAATACGTCACTTAAGCGGTAAGAAGAGGGAAATTGTTATGTGTGTTAGGTTGGGAATACTGAATGTGGAATTTTAGACTTTCCGCGGATTGGTTTTGTGCGGAAACCAAGCAAATACGCACGATCTCGCACAAAAGAATCTTGCAAGTCACAGGGATGTTCCTAGGCAAAATTATTAAAAATTTATACTCTTTTAATTCTAGATGTGAGTACAGATTTGTCTACAATTCCTCTCAGATTGCAGCTCTTTATTGGCAAAGATTTACATGGAACAGTATCCCACACCACACAGGGAGAAAAACGTACTTAAATCATTGAAAATAATATCAAAATTGTAACAAGCTACTTTAGAAATACGACGAGATCACTGCGAAAGTTATGTATAAAATATGTATCAGTTCCATGTAGTACACAATACGCCATATTGGATAATTAGCAAAGCAAAATCTTTAGCATAGCTTGTGGCTTATGGGCCATCCCAAACTTCAACTACTACCCCTCTGAGAGCAAGTCCCCTATATAGTCGGTCAGTTACGGCCTGTTATCATAAATAAACACTATGAACAATAGGTATCTCAGTCATAAAAACCTCATTAAATACGAGATGAAACTACAAACTAAATAAATAATCAAAATGCAATCTTTTGGTCCAGGGAACATACGTTTTTGGTGCAAGGATAATTCCTTTAACTTACTTACTTACTTACTGGCTATTAAGGAACCCGGAAGTTCATTGCCGCCCTCACATAAGTCCGCCATTGGTCCCTATCCTGAGCAAGATTAATCCAGTCTTTATCATCATATCCCACCTCCCTCAAATCCATTTTAATATTATCTTCCCAGCTACGTCTCGGCCTCCCAAAGGTCTTTTTCCCTCCGGCTTCCCAACTAACATTCTATATGCATTTCTGGATTCGCCCATACGTTCTACATACCCTGCTCATCTCAAACGTCTGGATTTAATGTTCCTAATTATGTCAGGTGAAGAATACAATGCGTGCAGTTCTGTGTTGTGTAACTTTCTCCATTCACCTGTAACTTCATCCCTCTTAGCCCCAAATATTTTCCTAAGTACCTTATTCTCAAACACCCTTAACCTATGTTCCTCTCTCAAAGTGAGAGTCCTAGTTTCACAACGATAAAGAATAACCGGTAATATAACTGTTTTAGAAATTCAGACTTTCAGATTTTTTGACAGCAGACTGGATGATAAAAGCTTCTCAACCGAATAATAACAGGCATTTCCCATACTTATTCTGTGTTTAGTTTCCTCCCGAGTATCATTTATATTTGTTACTGTTGCTCCTAGGTATTTGAATTTTTCCACCTCTTTAAAAGATAAATTTCCAATTTTTATATTTCCATTTCGTACAATATTCTCGTCACGAGACATACTCATATATTTTTCTTTTCGGGATTTACTTCCATACCTATCTCTTTACTTGCTTCAAGTAAAATTCCCGTGTTTTCCATAATCGCTTGTGGATTTTCTCCTAATATATTCATGTCATCCGCATAGACAAGCAGCTGATGTAACCCGTTCAATTCCAAACCCTGTTATCCTGGACTTTCCTAATGGCATAATTACTCTAGAACAAAGTTAGAAAGTAAAGATGATAGTGCATCTCCTTGTTTTAGCCCACAGTGAGATGGAAACGAATTCCATTTAACATGTTTCTTAATTCAAATTGTATTAAAATAATTAAAATATCATTTTGGTCCAGACAATATAATTTGGTACAAGAATAATTCTTTTAACATGTTACTTAATCGTTATTTTATAATTAAAATACGATCACTTGGTCCAGGAATCATGCGTTTCTGATACAAACAATCCGTTTAACATGTTTCTATCAGCCTTGAATACATTGTCAAATAAATCACTCCAAACCAATGTGAAATTAATGTGTATTGATAGGTAAATTTT
The DNA here is from genome assembly GCF_040183065.1 of Periplaneta americana. Lineage (NCBI taxonomy): Eukaryota > Metazoa > Arthropoda > Insecta > Blattodea > Blattidae > Periplaneta > Periplaneta americana. Next base: position 191,439,437 of record NC_091119.1, on the reverse strand, counting down.
TGTGTTAGTCCAATTATGATTCACTTTTTACGTTAATATATAAGTAAGTAATAAAAAATGTGTCCCCTACGGAAGAATTAGTACTTCATATGTGCCGTGTATATTTCCCCATGGATTATAATAAACTCTTCCAAATGGGATATGTACACATGCGAACTCTCTTGTATATGGGGATAGACTTGTTCGTCATTTTAAGTATTTTCATGACAACCCAAAGCATAAACGTTTTATGCAATTACAGGGATACTAGTGGCTTGTGCAGCAAACGCTGCAACTAAGTTCGTTAGACGTTCAAATAAAAATTTTTCAGATTTATTTTCAACGAAAAATACCACATATTTTGAAAATTATTTGCTTCCATAATAATGAAACATACTACCTCTGAATGTTATTTG